>NC_053389.1:644198786-644498786 GCF_905171765.1 Bufo bufo
GCGGTCGCAGCCACCAGAGAGGCCAGGGCTTTTTCCTATAGTGAGCAAGGTGGTCATAACCCCTGGATACAAGCAATGTATAATGTGATGGAAAAATGAATGAATCCAGCAAAGGAGGCAATATGAACAATCACAATAGATTTATAGGTGCCTTGTATTAACCTTCTCTAAATGATAAATGCCACTTGCTGAAGTGAGACAATGCCCAAAGGCTCCATCACAGAGTTCGTCATAAATGATGGGGAGCAGTGATGGTCAGTTCGCAGTGTTCGCCAGCGAACACATGCGGGCTGCCATCTTTAGTAAGGAAAACTCACCCGTCCGGCGATGCACAGGTAAGCCCTTACCTGTGCCTGTGCCGGGAGCCAGTCTGAAATCAAATGCAGTCACCGGGAGCAGGCAGTTCCGAGAACAGCCAGATGAAGGCCCCCGGCGGCTGTTCTTGGAACTGCCTTCTCCTCCCAGTGACTGCATTTGATTTCAGACCAGCACAGGCACAGGTAAGGGCTTACCTGTGCATCGCAGGACGGGTGAGTCTACCTTACTAAAGATGGCAGCCCGCATGTGTTCGCTGGCGAACACTGCAAACTGACCATCACTGATGGAGAGTAAAGTATGGCATGCAGGACTTTTTCAGCACTGAAATAATGTTCTCCTGAATGGAAACACAACACCTTTAAATTGCTGTTTCAATTGAAACATGGAATACATGCCAATTATTTCAACTTGTGACAGAAATCACATTGCTTCAATAACAAAACTAATTGTAGAGAATTGAAGCACTCATGAAGACATTCCCTAAGACAGAGTTTACGCACAGTACAGAGCAGATGATCACAGCAGCTGACTCACAAGAAATCAATTGATTAACCGTCACAAGTCTTCTTTTATCTGCTCAACAGTTATAGCTATTTTGATCATTTAAAAAAAAAAAAATGTGAAAGTTTAATTTTCAAAGCCTTGTACATAATTGAGGGAATTAACCCAATAGGATCAGTTTATTAGTAAATTGCGTCTTTTGAAGAGTGATTACCATTGAATGACGTGACTTGTAATAAAGTTAGTTACAGCAAGATCCCGAGAAGTCAAAGCCATGAGAACTAAGAATCTTATGGCTGATATGGTTAACAGAATGATGTCTTTAATAATAATGTAACCTATTTCTTACTTATTTCCATCTTTTTAGGCCTCACAAGGCATCCTAACCTTTGAAGTGCATTTATTTCAAACAGTGGATAAAAATCCAAACCATTTCTCTTATGTACCCTGACGTTTGTCTCTTAATATCAGACTGCCTTTACAGATGGAAACAAGATTAACAATTATGTTAAAAATTGTAAGACACTCAGCATTTAGTTAGAAGTAAACTGAACTTTGACCACCCTTGTCAGGCAGCTGATACCAAGCCAAATAAAACAATGGGAAGCATCAAAAGAGGCAAAGATGCTTATCATAAAAACATAGGGGCACATTTATTAAGACTATCTTACATTTAGATATTTTTCTACGCCTGAAACAGGCGTAGAAAACGGTAACTGAGACGGGCCATTCCCCACCCATGCCACGTTCACTTTTTTTTTAGACCTGGAGTGAGCTGGGAGAAGTCACCGATTGCCGCGCAACTAACCTTTGCGCCGCAATCTGCACCTGAAATATGCCTAACATTGACCCCCATAGTTTTGTCTCTATACAAATCACTAGTCAGACAACATGGAATGCACAATTTTGGGCACCTGTGTATAAGAATGACAAAGCTGAATTAGAGTAGATGCTGAGGAGGAAAAACATTTAATAAAAGTAATTAAGGGAATGGGTGCACTGCAGTACCAAAACAGGTTATTAAGGTATGGCCACACAGCGAGACCATGCAGCCGCGCAGAAGGAGCTGTGGTGTGGCTAGAACTGTGCAACCCTTCTAGCCATGCCAGTATTTGGGTGGTTTATTACAAACTGATTGTTTTATCACTGTGCATTGTTAATGGTTACTGTACGTAGTTTTGTGGGTTACCCATGAACATTAACAATTCACAGTGAAAAAGCAATCAGGGCATCACAGCTCTGACCGCACTGAGGCCTTTCTTAGGTGCTGCAACACATAGCCGTACCCTTAAACTGGGTTATTACGTTTAAAAAAAAGGAAACCTTAGGGGCAACTTAATTACAATGTACAAATATGGAAAGTACAGAGATTTTTCTAATGATCTTTTTGTACCTAGGCATGTAACCATGACAAGAGGAAATCCTGTACGTCTAAAGGAAAGAAGGTTTCACTTTCATAGGATTCATTCCTATAAGAGCAGGAAGACCATGGGACTCACTGCCAGAGAAGATTGTGACGGCCATAATACTGTACAAGAAGGGCCTGGATGCCAAATGCTTATCTGTTGCCTTTTATGCAAGCATAACTGGGAATGGGAAGGTGGAGGGTCTGAGACTACTGTGTGGGTTTCATAACTTTGTTACTAGAGGTCCCTTTGGACCAATGTTACAAGCAATTATCAGGAACAAACCAAATATTCCTGATAATTATCTCCTTCCTGATATCCAGGGTAGCTGAGAGCTGCATTTACATGTAGCAATCATCATCTCCGTATGGGGACACGCAATTGCTACTGTGATTGCTTGTCCCCATAGAGAATCATTGTTTCTAAGCAGCAGATCCCTGTTTATACAGGACAATCTGCTGCCCAGAAATGATGATTTTTTGATACCGACTGATTGCTGTTTGCTTGTTCATCGGGTGATTGTTGTCACTTTTAAAAGGGCCAGTTATCGGGAACGAGCATTTCTACAAACGTTTATCCCAAATAATTGACCTGATTATTGGTCCATGTAAAAGGACTTTTACACATAAATTTATGTAGACTAAGGGGGATATTTATCAAATTTGCTTCGCCAGTTTTGTGGAGTAAAAATGTCACAAGTGATTTTTCTCTTTTTTTTTGCAAGTTTTGATAAGCTTTGCCACCCTCAAAAGTGGAGTAAAAAGTTGGTTGGGTTACAGATTGGAACACTTTTATGTCTCATTTATGATGTACAACTTTTTAAAAAGTCACAAAAATATGCATCTCCACGCCAGACAACCCCCTGGCATACTTTAACTGACAGTTGAGAAACCAAATGACATTTGAACCAAATTTATAAAACTGAGCGCCATCTTCATAAATTTGGCACAGGTGCGCAAAGCAATTCTAGTCTAAAAAGCCTCAAATACACCTACAACGATAAAGTCCCCCCTAAATGTATATTTATTTATCACTTACATGAAATTCTAGAAAAGTAACAGAACAAGCTAGTGAGTATGTTCCCTTGAAAAACCTCAGGTCAATGTTTATTCTCCTGCTAATATTGCCCATAAACTATTCTTCAATGTATCGGCCTAAAGGCCCACAATTACTCTAGGTGCTTAATAACCTAATAATGTTTGTTACTGTTTATTTTGGGGAGGGGGTTACACATATCTTGGTGAGCCCATGCTATAACTGTGACTTCTTCAAACACAACCAAATAGCTGCAAAAAATGCTATGAATCTAGTCATGGTGCAGATGTAAGGTATCATGAATGTGCTTCTTTGGAGGAGAGTTTTTTTTAGCAGGAAAGTATAATTACAAGCATTATTTTCATCTCTTACTTGGCTCCATCCCCTTAAATTTGTGGGGGAACCCAGCTGCAAGTGTTAAATTCCATTCCTTGACTACTGCGAGACAAATGAGGTCCTGTGGGGCACTGATGTCAACTTGTAGCCCCAGACACCACAGTGATACACAAGTTGAAATTTTGCCTATTCACATTGTAAAGGTGCCCAGACACCTTCAGTAGCTTCTGGTCGTATACTTGTTCTGCCAACAGCTATCTCTCTACTCTCCCCCATACACACACGTGCTAGGCTGAGCGTGCATGTGTTTTCCCTGGGAAGACAAGAGAAAGCTGTCAGAGTGGGCAAAACGAGTGGGCATTAAAATTCTTGATATCTTTACCTTTCTTACCCTCCTTCTTTCTTTTTCTCTTTCTTGTACGTTTAGTATCTTCTTTCTAAATTGTGGTGGGGTTTATTCCTCACGCCCTATTAACATGTCACATTACAGGGATATTTTTGATGGTATGTAATTTGTTTTTGCATATATATTATGTACTTCATGGATTGAAATGTGAACATGTTAAATGTTTTTGAAAAATGAACTGAATAAAAACAGTTTAAACATAAAATTCATTGCTCTCCTGATCCTTCTCTTTCCTGACACCATCTGTCCATGGATAGTCAAGAGCTCACCATAAACATTAGCTGTCATCCAGCTCCACTTAAAATGCAAAGGTTAGGCCAACAATACTAAAATGCATTCTGGAACCGGCCAACAGCAAATGATATGTGAAAATATAATTATTTAAGATGTGATACATAGGGGAAGATAAATCAAAACTGGTGTAAAGTAGAACTGGCTTAGTTGCCCACAGCAGCCAATCAGATTACATCTTTCATTTTTCAGAGCTCCTTTACAAAATGAAAGGTGGAGTCTGATTGGTTGCTATGGGCAACTAAGCCAGTTTTTCTTTACACCAGTTTTAATAAATCTCCCACCATACGGTACAGATGTAACGAGATGGCAAATAAAGCCACGCACTGTCACACACTGTCATATTGGACAAATTACTAATCACAGGTAGAACAGTTTTACATATAAATCATTTTATGACATTGTACATTTACATAAACAGTATCTGAGTCTTGTACACGTAGTTTAGTAATGGTTAGTCACCCGTGTGATCGTACACAGGGCAATGCGGCAATCCAGCATTCCAAAATGAAGGTTGTATGTTTGACAAGGACACTTCAGAAGTGGAATGAAAAAAGCAGCCAAAGCCAGGGTTTATCAAGATGCCTAGGAGCTATTTCAAGAAAGCTGAAGTGTAGACATTAGAGCGCAAAACTGATAGACAGTAGTGTTTTTACATGGACATAGTGCTGTATGTGCGTCATATTTGAAGCTTGGTAACTACATGGTTTGGTCACATTCATTTTGTGGAGAGGGTCTAATGAATTAAAACATGCACCAAATTATAAACTGTATGCAAGTGTTATGAGCCTTCAGAAAACTGGTGCCATTTTATGGATAAGTCTCCACATTGTGTTCCACATTTATGCTGTATTCTAAGACCGCCATAGTACGAATGCATTTTGGTGTCCATATGATAACCCCTGAATTGAACCACACATATCACTGTAGGGTTTTAGGAAATACATAAAACACAAAAATTTTTCATTATAGTTTACCAACATTGATATGTTTGATACTAATAACCAAAGCAAAGTCTTTATTCTTGAAACAATACAAATCAATATAATGGTAGAGTAAAATCGGTTGTGCGCAGGTGGGTAGCTATAGGGGGTGCAGAGTTAATAGTTGATTTTAGTGCCTGATGGGGCCTAAAAGTCTTCATGGACATAGGCAGACAGCATTAATATAGCTAGCACATGATAGCTGGGGGGCTTTAAAATAGATTTTGCATTGGAATCCAGGAGATTTATGCATTATTTTATAACATTATTCATAACAGAATCCATCTCCTAAAATAGTTAGACTACTACCATAGATGTGAATACTCAAAATGTAGAGCTGGGGAGCTAAATATTAACACGACAGGTTTGTCGGGGTTCTCCAACTTTTATTATACTGATGACCTATCCTCAGGATACGTCATCAGTATCTGATTGGTGGGGTTCTGACACCCAGGAACCACCTGGGACCCCTGCCAATCAGCTGTTTGAGGAGGCTGTGGAGCTCCAGTGAACGCTTTGGCCTCTTCACAATTTACTTGTCACAGCGCTGTACATTGTCGGTTGTTACATATAT
The DNA here is from genome assembly GCF_905171765.1 of Bufo bufo. Taxonomy (NCBI): domain Eukaryota; kingdom Metazoa; phylum Chordata; class Amphibia; order Anura; family Bufonidae; genus Bufo; species Bufo bufo. Next base: position 644,204,637 of record NC_053389.1, read on the forward strand.
CGGTTGTGCTTGGTATTGTAGCCCAGGCCCATTCACTCGAACAGAACTGATCTGCGCCTAGGCCACATGATCAATAAAAGTGAAGTAGGGTGAGCTGTGAGAAGGCAGCATCATTCTCCAAGGCCTCGGCTGGCTTCTCCAAACCCCAGTGATCCTCTGGGAGGCTTAGTGCAGCCGCTGCAGGGTTAATTTAGTATTTTGGTACCCTTTAAAATGAATGGGTGGCCATACAGTACAAGATTTTAATGAGTCCAGAACAGTTAGGGCAGAGTACCACAGCAAAGAGCTGCTCCTTCTCGTAGATGGGGATCCTGATTGGTAGACCCTCTTCTATCTAGTCCATGTGCCTTTAACAATTTAATATGTTCTCTCAGTTTGTGGAAATAAACTTCATTGAAGCAACTCCATAATTTGCTTACACTTTATGACTTGTCTTCTGCAATAGCTACTGTAGATTTTTAGAGCAGATTTTGAGGACCATTACTATGGGGGCAGAAAGGTTCATTTGTGTGTCCATGGATGAGATGTATATACATCTCTATGGGCAGTATGGTGGCTGAGTTGTTAGCACTGTTGCCGTGCAGTACTAGTGTCCTGGTTTTGAATCCAACAAATTGATTTATCTGCATGGAGTATGTACGTTCTCCCTGTGTTTGTGTAGCTTTCCCCCACACTCCAAAAACATTCTGATAGGCTGACTGGCTTCCTATGAATGATGACAATATCTGTACAGCGCCGTGGAATACGCTGGTGCAATATAAGCCATAAAAAAATTATTATATTTGTATCATCATATAATGAGTTGAGTCCAGACATTGAAAAGATAGTGAGGCGACACTGGGGGCTATTGAGTAGTGGACACCCTAACATTGCTGCCTTTAAAAATCCGCCCATGATGGCATATAAAAGAGCAGGGAACATCAGGGACAAGGTTGTACACTCCAGAGTACCAGATAAGGGTCAATTGAGACAGACGTTTCTTAAAACAAGGCGCACGGGCTCTTTCCCGTGTCTGGGATGTGTGAACTGTAAACTGATGGTGAAAGGATCGGTGTTTGCACATCCCGACACGGGTGAGACCTTTGATATAAAGCATTATCACACTTGTGACTCGTCATGGGTGATATATGTATTGTGGTGCCCCTGTAAAAGGCTATATGTTGGTGAAACCACATGTGATCTGAAAACTAGGTTGAATAACCATAGACAATCCATTAGGAATAAAAGAAGGGATTTGCCTGTATCGAAACATTTTGTGGAAAAGAATCATAAGGAAAGTGATCTATGATTTATGATCATAGATCAGGGGTAGGCAACCTCCGGCACTCCAGCTGTTGTGAAACTACAACTCCCAGCATGCATACTTGCTCTGCTCTTCTAAGAACTTACAAAGAAATGAATGGAGCATGCTGGGAATTGTAGTTTTGCAACAGCTGGAGTGCCGAAGGTTGCTGATCCCTGTCATAGATCATGTTAAACCATTAGACAGAGGAGGGGATCGATTAAATATACTAAAGAAAATTGAGCTTAGGTGGATTTTTCGGCTGGATACTCTGAAACCGAAAGGGTTAAATGTCGAATTTAGGGTGACAGGAGGAATGGTTAGCTAATACCCAGTCTATAGGGCTTGTGGTCTGATGTTGTCCGCATTCTGTATATGGTGAATCTAATGGAAGCTACAGGGATATGTCTATGTTAAATACATGACACATTTGCATGTACTGTTTGAATTAATACCCAGACTTTTGCCTGTGCGGGTAATAAGTAGGAATGATAACGTATAGGGAGATATGGAGGTGTAATAGTATTGCCCAAATAAATGCCCGAAACTAATATGGCGGATGTAGACCTGTGGTGGGGCGCGGACGAGGAGTCAGCGTGCTGACGCATGTTTGATGTGCGGGTTGGACGCTGACGCGATCGTACGGGCGTCACCACGTTGGTTCTCTGCCTAGGGGTGACGCGTGATGGTTATGTACTGCGTCACAAGGGAAGTGGGTTAGATACATGCGCACTAAGGAGCAGTAGACGCGGATGAGTGGCGTGCTCCCATACAAGCAAAGACGCCTTCTCCCTATACCTTTCCCCATCAAGTTCCCGGCAAGGTATTATAGTCAGGATTTTTTAACTGCACTGTTCACTTTATTATATGCACTTTTATATACTTATGATGATTGATCACCATTAAAGTTATCACTGATATGCGCTGACATTTGTTGGTGCGTATGTTAACATGTGGAGTTAATTATATGAATTGTAGCTCACCCAGTAATGGGAGTGCACTGTTGCTGTATTGGCTGATGAATTGATTGGTCACGATGTAAAGATGTATTTATACATGCACCATGCACTTTTATGTTCACTTGACTTGAGAAAGGTTCTGTGAGAGAACCGAAACGTTGTCTTTTTTGACATGTGTGAATAAATTGCACATTTTTCTACTTCAAGGAGTGCTCCGGATTTTCTTTGTTATATATATATATATATATATATATATATATATATATATATATATATATATATACACACACATATATATACAGTGGGATGCGAAAGTTTGGGCAACCTTGTTAATCGTCATGATTTTCCTGTATAAATTGTTGGTTGTTACGATAAAAAATGTAATTTAAATATATCATATAGGAGACACACACAGTGATATTTGAGAAGTGAAATGAAGTTTATTGGATTTACAGAAAGTGTGCTATAATTAGGCAGGTGCATAAATTTGGGCACCACAAAAAAGAAATGAAATCAATATTTAGTAGATCCTCCTTTTGCAGAAATTACAGACTCTAAACGCTTCCTGTAGATTCCAATGAGAGTCTGGATTCTGGTTGAAGGTATTTTGGACCATTCCTCTTTACAAAACATCTCTACTTCATTCAGGTTTGATGGCTTCCGAGCATGGACAGCTCTCTTTAAGTCACACCACAGATTTTCCATTATATTCAGGTCTGGGGACTGAGATGGCCATTCCAGAACTTTGTACTTGTTCCTCTGCATAAATGCCTTAGTGGATTTTGAGCAGTGTTTAGGGTCGTTGTCTTGTTGAAAGATCCAGCCCCAGCTTCAGCTTTGTCACTGATTCCTGGACATTGGTCTCCAGAATCTGCTGATACTGAGTGGAATCCATGCGTCCCTCAACCTTGACAAGATTCCCAGTCCCTGCACTGGCCCCACAGCCCCACAGCATGATGGAACCACCACCATATTTTACTGTAGGTAGCAGGTGTTTTTCTTGGAATGCTGTGTTCTTTTTCCTCCATGCATAACGCCCCTTGTTATGGCCAAATAACTCAATTTTAGTCTCATCAGTCCACAGCACCTTATTCCAAAATGAAGCTGGCTTGTCCAAATGTGCTTTAGCCCACCTCAAGTGGCACTTTTTGTGCTGTGGGCAGAGAAAAGGCTTCCTCTGCATCACTCTCGCATACAGCATCTCCTTGTGTAAAGTGCGCCGAATGGTTGAACGATGCACAGTGACTCCATCTGCAGCAAGATGATGTTGTAGGTCTTTGGGGCTGGTCTGTGGGTTGACTCTGACTGTTCTCACCATTCGTCGCTTCTGTCTATCCGAGATTTTTCTTGGTCTGCCACTTCAAGCCTTAACTTGAACTGACCCTGTGGTCTTCCATTTCCTCAATATGTTCCTAACTGTGGAAACAGACAGCTGAAATCTCTGAGACAGCTTTCTGTATCCTTGTCCTAAACCATGATGGTGAACAATCTTTGTCTTCAGGTCATTTGAGAGTTGTTTTGAGACCCCCATGTTGCTGCTCTTCAGAGAAAATTAAAAGAGGGGGGAAACTTACAATTGACCCCCTTAAATACTCTTTCTCATAATTGGATTCACCTGTGTATGTAGGTCAGGGGTCACTGAGCTTACCAAGCCAATTGGAGTTCCAATAATTAGTTCTAAAGGTTTTGGAATCAATAAAATGACAACAGTGCCCAAATTTATGCACCTGCCTAATTTTGTTGAAACAATTATAGCACACTTTCTGTAAATCCAATAAACTTCATTTCACTTCTCAAATATCACTGTGTGTGTCTCCTATATGATATATTTAACTGACATTTTTTATCGTCACAACCAACGATTTATACAGGAAAATCATGACGATTAACAAGGTTGCCCAAACTTTCGCATCCGACTGTATATAGTCTCCTAGTTGGTGGTGCTGCCTGGCACAGAGGAGTAGTAACAAGTGAATTTCTACAAGTTCCATTCAGATTTGATTCTGCTGAATAGGCTGGGAGATTCGATTTGGATACACATAAATTCAACCTGAATATATATATATATTGTCTCCTGTATTGGCCCCTAGTCTCCCACCCCCTGCACAAGTGGCATATAACACAGTAGACATACTGTACTACATACATATATTCAATGTTCAGCACCTCAACCAGTCTATGTTCATATAAAAAACTTGTTAAATTATTTAATATATTTGGATGCATCTGTATGGTGGGCCCCCAAAATAAATTTTACTGGTGGGCCCTATGTACCCCAGTCCTACACTGTGGATATATATATTATTCTCAGTACTCATATCCGGGATTCATTGCTATAAAATTTTAAAATGATCTGACACACGTTTTATACCTAACCGTAGGATCCCATAGGGTACGGACACCCATGTGCTCAATTCCGTTTTCAAATTGTTAACTGATGCACAATTTTGGAAGCACGCTCAGTTTTACCTGCAAAATTATGTGGCTATTGATGGTTAACTGCTGCTTATCTGCAAAATATTGTGCCCATTATCAATCAAATTGAAAACCCTGCCAACCACGTTAGTCAGTTTTCAGCCGCATGAGGCCATAGCTATACGTCCGCACTAGTGTTGAGCGAACTTGTGTTTTAAGTTCGGGCGTCTAAAGTTCAGGTTCGGGTTATCGAAGAATCGCGTTATGGATTCTAAATTCCGTTATGGCCCGTGGTAGCAGAATCCATAACGCGATTCTTCGATAACCCGAACTTTAGACGCCGAACTTAAAACACAAGTTCGCTCAACACTAGTCCGCACTCTTAGGCTGGTTTCACACGGGCGTTGCGGATTGGGGCTGGATGCGTTCAGAGTGCGTTCAGTGAAACTCGCACTATTTTGCAAGCAAGTTCAGTCAGTTTTGTCTGCGGTTGCGTTTAGTTGTTCAGTTTTTTCCGCGCGGGTGCAATACGTTTTGATGCGTTTTTCACGCGCGTGATAAAAAATGGAATGTTTACAAACAACATCTCTTAGCAACCATCAGTGAAAAGTGCATCGCACCCGCACTTGCTTGCGGATGCAATGCGTTTTTCACGCAGCCCCATTCACTTCTATGGGGCCAGGGCTGCGTGAAAAAACGCAGAATATAGAACATGCTGCGATTTTCACGCAACGCAGAACTGATGCGTGAAAAACAACGCTCATGTACAAAGCACCATAGAAATGAATTGGTCAGGATTCAGTGCGGGTGCTATGCGTTCACGTCACGCATTGCACCCGCGCGGAAAACTCGCTCGTGTGAAAGGGACCTTAGGGTACGTTTGCATCTGTGGCATGCCTGATCTAGTAGCACAAATGTCGGCTGATGGCTGGACAAAAAAACTTTGCATGCAACGTTTTTTCTCTGGCATTTATGCCGGAAAGTGGATGGATCACTGCCGAACCCCATTATAGTCAAAGGGGATCTAGAGGTGAACTGTAGAATCCAGCGAAATCTGGCAGGCTGTTCTCTGCTGGATACGCTGTCGCAACGGTGAGTGTACCCTTACTGAGAAATAAATAATATCAATATGTGATTCAGGAAGTTAACATATATGTATCTCAAAAGAAGCCTATCTACTCACTGATTTCTGGGAAGTCTCTGAGGTCGTCGTCACTGTTGAAGCTGTTTTATATCGCATCATCTTGCTTTAGGTTCAAGTAATCCAAAAGTAACCCAAATGTCTGATTCTTGTATTCGCTTCAGCCACACTTCACATCTTCAAACATGTCCAAGAGTTTCAGAGACTGTCTGAGAAAGGATTTTCACAATGATCAGTGGAAGTCCTGCTAATTCCTCTCCACCCCTTTCCTGCTGCTTCAGATGTCCTCCTCCAGTAATCCTCAGCACACAAGTGTCTGCCCTTTGCCCAGCATAGTAGACAACTTCTCAGTCCGCTTTAGGGCTGTGAACACCTGCACTGACCACTTTCGTGCTGCCAAGAAACACCCTCGCACTGCTTTTTTCTGCAGGTCATCTCCCATGTAGTTTCCTACTCGACCTGTCAGGCAGCATTCATATTAGATCTTGTAGCTGCTTACCTGGACATACGCATGTCAGCAGTCAGCGACAACACCCTCCCAGTACGAGGGTGGGGCCTTGTCATGTCAATCGTTCATAGTTATTAACACCTTCAATGCCAAATACCGTCTGTCAGTTTCAGCCAGACTTAGAATAATTGCAGCTCTTTAACTACTTCTAGTGGCAGTGAAGCTGCTCCCACCTGGTGCCATTTGTCCTCGGATTTGACCATAGGCATTGTATATTTACCAAAATAAAAGGTATCTCGAGTAGTGTTGAGCGAACTTCTGTTTTAAGTTCGGCGTCTAAAGTCCGGCTTCCGGTTAGCGGAGAATCCCGATATGGATTCCGAATTCCGTTGTGGTCCGTGGTAGCGGAATCAATAACGGCCAATTATTGATTCCGCTACCACGGACCACAACGGAATTCGGAATCCATATCGGGATTCTGTGCTAACCGGAAGCCGAACTTTAGACGCCGAACTTAAAACAGAAGTTCGCTCAACACTAATCTCGAGAAAGGTTTTTCTTTTTTCTTTGGTTATTTTGCATGTAATTTTAAAACATATGAATCTTTTCTTGCTTTACCTTTTTCTAGATTATTTTTAGAATGCTCATCAAATTAAATTTAGATGTTAAAACATGTATGTCAGGAAACTCGATATCAACAGGTTACACAGACACACCCTCTGAGAAGGTGACAAGGGATGCGGAGCATGCAGGCAGCAGTAATGGGAAAACACACAATACACAGCAACAGCTGATAGTACAGGCGGCTCCTGTTACGCAGGGAGGTGGAGTGCTCACCACAGCTGGCAGGCCTGCCTTAACCCCTTGTGTGGCAGAAGCCAGTGCACTTACTGTATTGCAAGGGTTTAGTGCTCCCCTATATATCGTGAGATGTAATTGAGCAGGGAACAGAGAGGTTATTGTAAGTTATTACAATACGTAACAGTGTGCCTTGTCATGTGGCTCAATGTGATACATACTGTATGTACAATTCATTGCTAGAAATCATCAACTTATTGACTCGTGATTGGCCATAGCAGAAGCATCTGAGTATGCCCTCCATGAAAGCATTTCGCATGTGATCACTGCCGTTGCTTAGAGGGGAAATAGGGATCACAAGAAAACCACTTTAATAGGAATAGCACGATTTTTCTTTTGCTACATTCAGGGGTGCACCTAGCCTTTCTGCTGCCTGAGGCAAAAATTTAAACGGTGACCCATGCCAAATTCTCAACCTAACTTCTTCCCTCCTAATACAAAAAATACAGGGTAATACAGCGCCGCATATCTCTTACATCCAGTGACGTCTCCTTTGAAGTAGATGTTTTCTTTCCTCATCTTCTCCTTTCACACCAGACCGCCATGATGATTTCTTTCAGCCGCATCTCGTCTCTGCAGTTTGACAAAAAGACATCTTAGTTTCCTACTTTTCCATCATCCTCCCACTTTCTTGACAGCCTATTCTGCCACCCCAATACTATGCCAGCTGTGCTCCCCAATTCTTTACCACAGAAACTGTCCCCCTGAAAATACTAGTACCATGCAGATAGTGCCCCCTTTAACAATATTTGCACTCAGTGCCCTAAAAAATAACTGCACCCAGTAAAAAGTTCTCCTGACTCTAAGGCCTCATGCACACGACAGTATTTTTTCACGGTCCGCAAAACGGGGTTCCGTTGGTCCGTGATCCGTGACCGTTTTTTCATCCGTGGGTCTTCCTTGATTTTTGGAGGATCCACGGACATGAAAAAAAAGTCGTTTTGGTGTCCGCCTGGCCGTGCGGAGCCAAACAGATCCGTCCTGAATTACAATGCAAGTCAATGGGGACGGATCCGTTTGACGTTGACACAATATGGTGCAATTTCAAACGGATCCGTCCCCCATTGACTTTCAATGTAAAGTCAGGAGTTAATATACCATAGGATCGGAGTTTTCTCCAATCCGATGGTATATTTTAATTTGAAGCGTCCCCATCACCATGGGAACGCCTCTATGTTAGAATATACTGTCGGATATGAGTTAGATCGTAAAACTCATATCCGACAGTATATTCTAACACAGAGGCGTTCCCATAGTGATGAGAATATACTACGAACTGTGTACATGACTGCCCCCTGCTGCCTGGCAGCACCCGATCTCTTACAGGGGGCTGTGATCCGCACAATTAACCCCTCAGGTGCTGCACCTGAGGGGTTAATTGTGCATATCATAGCCCCCTATAAGAGATCAGGGGCTGCCAGGCAGCAGGGGGCAGACCCCCCTCCCTCCCCAGTTTTAATTTCATTGGTGGCCAGTGCGGCCCCCCCTCTCCCTTTATTGTATTATCATTGGTGGCCAGTGTGCGGCCCCCCCCCTCCCTCCCTCTATTGTATTATCATTGGTGGCCAGTGTGCGGCCCCCCCCTCCCTCAGGCTATTGTATTATCATTGGTGGCCAGTGTGCGGCCCCCCCCTCTATTGTAATATCATTGGTGGCCAGTGTGCGGCCTCCCCCGGCCCCCTCCCTCCCTTTATTGTATTATCATTGGTGGCCAGTGTGCGCCCCCCCCGGCCCCCCCTCCCTCTATTGTAATATCATTGGTGGCCAGTGTGCGGCTTCCCCCTCCCTCCCTTTATTGTATTATCATTGGTGGCCAGTGTGCGCCCCCCCCCGGCCCCCCCTCTATTGTATTAATATCATTGGTGGCCAGTGTGCGGCCTCCCCTCTCCCAACCCCCTCGATCATTGGTGGCAGCGGAAATTCCGATCGGAGTCCCAGTTTAATCGCTCTGGGGCTCCGATCGGTAACCATGGCAACCAGGACGCTACTGCAGGCTGGCCACCAATGATATTACAATAGAGGGAGGGGGGGCCGGGGGGGGGCGCACACTGGCCACCAATGATAATACAATAGAGGGAGGGAGGGGGGGGCCGGGGGGGGGCCACACACTGGCCACCAATGATAATACAATAAAGGGAGGGAGGGGGGGGGGCGGCCGCACTGGCCACCAATGAAATTAAAACTGGGGAGGGAGGGGGGTCTGCCCCCTGCTGCCTGGCAGCCCCTGATCTCTTATAGGGGGCTATGATATGCACAATTAACCCCTTAGGTGCAGCACCAGGCAGCAGGGGGCAGTCATGTACACAATTCGTAGTATATTCTAACTAGAAGCGTCCCCATCACTATGGGAACGCCTCTGTGTTAGAATATACTGTCGGATATGAGTTTTCACAAAGTGAAAACTCATCTCTGAAAAAGCTATTATGCAGACGGATATTCGTCTGTATGAAAGTAACCTACGGCCACGGATCACGGATGCGGATGCCAATCTTGTGTGCATCCGTGTTCTTTCACGGACCCATTGACTTGAATGGGTCCGTGTACCGTTGTTCGTCAAAAAAATAGGACAGGTCATTTTTTTTGACGGACAGGAAACACGGATCACGGATGCGGCTGCAAAACGGTGCATTTTCCGATTTTTCCATGGACCCATTGAAAGTCAATGGGTCCGCGGAAAAAAACTGAAAACGGCACAACGGCCACGGATGCACACAACGGTCGTGTGCATGAGGCCTAATAGTGTAAACATAATGTCCACCCAAAATAACTGTGCTAAGCTGATACTGTGCCAGGGTGCTCCCCAAAGTCCTACCAATAGTAATAATCCTCTGCCAGAGTGCACTTAGTAGTAATAGTACCCCTAACAGTACTAACGTCTCTACTGTGCCCCAGAAGTAATAATTCTCCCATAGTGCTCATACTAGTAATCAGGTTCCCTATAGTCCCCCAGTATTAATAAAGCCCACCATAATGCCCCCAGTAGCAATAATTCTCCTTATAATGTGTGACACTAGAAAAATGCCCCCTTATAATGTGCACTAATACAAAAAATACCCCCTCATGATGTGAGCCAGTACAAATAATACCCCCTTATAATATGGCAATTATGGCGACAAAATATGGGAAGGCGCTCATAGGGTAGTAAGTTCGATAAAAAATGTATGTACGTAGGACATCAATGATTGTGCTCACCTTATGGTGTTGTACCTACGTAGGCACAACACTCGTGAGGACAGGGGGTCGGTGCAGCCGGTATCTCTCAGTCCTCGTAGGTGGAGTAGCCAATTCTCCAGAGGAATGATATGGAACACAATGGGGAAAGTTTTGTGTACTGTACCAGTACACCGAATGATACCTTTTGGCACAAAGACATGACCTCAGTAGATAGATAAAGGATCTTTTATTAATGAGTGACAAGAGGTCACTCATTAATAAAAGATCTTTTATCTATCTACTGAGGTCGTGCCTTTGCGCCAGAAGGTATCATTTGGTGTACTGGTACAGTACACAAAACTTTCCCCATTGTGCCCTTATAATATGGGCCAGTAAAAAAAAAAAAAACCCTTATAATGTGCACCAGCACAAAAATGTCCCTTATAATGTGTACTAGTGCAAGAAATGCTCCCTTATAATGTGAGCCGGTACAAAAAATGGCCCCATAATCTGTGCCAGTACAAAGAACACCCCCTCTGAGTGCCCCCAGTAGAGTCAATGTCCTCATAGTGCCCCCATGTGTGCCAGTTTACAATACCCTTATATAGTGTCCCCAGTAGATGCCCAATAGTGCTCCTCTCCCCCTTACCCATAGTGCCCCCCATAATGTGTGCCAGTATATAATGCCCCTATATAGTGTCCCCAGTAAAAGCCCCCATAGTGCTCCTCCCTCCCTTACCCATATTGTCCCACATAATGTGTGATAGTATATAATGCCCCCAGTATGTGCCCCCATAGTGCCCACAAAATATGTGCCAGTCTATAATGCCCCTATATAGTGCCCCCAGTAGAAGCCCCATGGTACTCATCTCTCCTCTTCCCCATAGTGCCTCCCATAATGTTTGCCAGTATATAAAGCCCCCATAGTGCTCCTCTTCCCCCTTCCCCATATTGGACAACAGCATAGTGTCAAATGAAAAAAATAAACATATATAATTACCTCCTGCAGCTGTCAGCAATGCAGTCCCACGCCGTACACTGCCCGGCTGAGGCAGCGAGATGATGATGTCAGCCAGTTGAATATTGAGAAATGAGAGCTTCCACAATGGAAGCGCTCATTTCCTTCAGCCCTGACGCCGCCTACCCCCCACACACACACACACACTCACACACTCATCTCTGCTGCCTGGGGCGATTGCCTCACCTGCCTAATTGGTGGTGCTCCCTGGCATAGAGGAGTAGTGACGAGTGAATTTCTAGAAGTTCCATTCAGATTTGATTCTGCTGAATAGGCTGGGCGATTCGATTTGGATACACATAAATTGAACCTGAATCAAAAGTGCTCGATTGGCCCTGAAACATTGTGGATGACATACTGGGGTCTCCTAAGACTGTAAACAACAGATTTGAAGCTCTTTAACGCCAAGCCAACTATAGTAACATATATGGGTATGCGTAATGGCTGCTGCAGATAACAAACAGCCTCTTTAAAAAAATATATATATATACAGTACAGACCAAAAGTTTGGACACCCCTTCTCATTCAAAGAGTTTTCTTTATTTTCATGACTATGAAGGCATCAAAACTATGAATTAACACATGTGGAATTATATACATAACAAACAAGTGTGAAACAACTGAAAATATGTCATATTCTAGGTTCTTCAAAGTAGCCACCTTTTGCTTTGATTACTGCTTTGCACACTCTTGGCATTCTCTTGATGAGCTTCAAGAGGTAGTCCCCTAAAATGGTCTTCCAACAGTCTTGAAGGAGTTCCCAGAGATGCTTAGCACTTGTTGGCCCTTTTGCCTTCACGAGGGGGAAATTTGAAGTCAGTTTTGCTTGAGTCTGCATTGGAGTACTTGCAATATTTATCAAATAAATCATGTTACCTGATAAATTTGTCATCTCCTTAGACCTAACACTTTTGTCTAGAGAAGCTACTCCAGTTTTCATACTCCACCCTCCTTCTGGAGTGAAATTGCGACTTTTTTGATAAATCTGGAGTGAAACTCATTAAGATACCTAACCACACCCACTTTCCCACCCACATTATAAAACTGGAGTGAGTCTTAGATAAATGCAAAAAGTCGCCAAATTTTGCGCAATCGCTTAAATTTTGAGCAAGTGCAAAAAGTTGCAAAAGCACTATTTTAAAAACCTTTTGATGCCAGAATTTTGGAGTGTAGGTATAATAAATCAGGGCCATTCTCCTTTTTTGGAGAAACAAATTGGTGGCTTTCTGATGTTTATTATTCCTATAAGGGTTCCCTTTCTGTTGAATATACAGTATAATATAGCATTCAACTGATTGCTGTAGCTAATAATAGTTATGATTGCATTACTACATTTTGGTTTACTATAAATTCAGAAATGTGGCCCATCTACAGTTTTTCTATATGGAGCCATATAAATTCTAGTCATTCTAGAAACAAGTTGGAAAAGTTAGTTTGAGTGACAGTATATCTTATGCTTGCTGATTATAGAAGTCTTGTAATATGTTTGTTTTATTAAAGGGGTTGTCCGGGTTCAGATCTGAACCCAGACATAGCCCCTTCTTCTCCCACTCAGCCATTTGTTTTATGCTCCGATGCTCTCCCTTGCCCTGCATCGCACAGGTCAAGGGCTTTTTCTCGAGATCTGGTGATGTACCGGGCACTATATGGGTAAAGCTAGGCAGAGGCTTCCGCCTAGCAGTTAGCCTGGTTACCCCAACGAAACTAATGGACGGGCTTTAGTGCTGCCCTAGTCCGTAAAATGGCTAGTGCATCGCTAAAGCCCGCCCATCAGTGCCAGTGACATCACCGAGAACACTGCTAGGCGTAAACCTCCTGCTAGCTTCACCCATGGAGAGCCTGGTATGTCACCGGATATCGAGAAAAAGCCCTTGCCCTGTGCAGAAGCCTCTGCCTAGCAGTGTAAAAATATAAACAAAAAAACCCTGGCCCTTCGAGATTTATCACAGGGCAAAGGAGATTATCAGGGCATGAAATGCTCCAATGCTCATGTCAGAGGGGCTGAGTGGGGGAAGAAGAGGATATGTCCGGGTTCACATCTGAACCCGGACAACCCCTTTAACATTATACATATAAAAAAAATATTCAGTATTTCAAGTGTCATCAAGCTCTGGAGATAGGCTCACATTTGGCTTGGTTAGGAGAAACGTGCATATCATACATTCATTATTTACTTGGTTTAACTATTCAAACACATCATATTTATTTTTATATTGGGTTTCAGTCTGCCTTGCATTAATTATGCTCTGGTGCAATCTACACCATATGCATTTCCAATTAAGATCTAAACATAATAGTGACTCACTCAATTATTCATTGTAATGCCAAGATCCATGTGAGATCAAGTACTGGTACATCTTAAAGGAACTGATAGCGGAAATAACAAAGTTGAGGTAAGTGGATAAAGCAACACGCTAATGTTAACCAAGGTTTCTCCATCATATACAGTTGTGCTTGAAAGTTTGTGAACCCTTCAGAATTTCCCATATTTCTGCATACATTTTACCTAAAAATACATCACAGAAAAATAATTGAATATCACATGATTGTGAGTGGCAAAAGTATGTAATCCTTTAGGATTAGCAGATAATTTGAAGGTAAAATTAGTGTCAGTGTTTTAAATCAATGGAATGACAATAAGGTATGAGTGGGCAACCTGCTTTATTTAAAAAAACATTGATCTATTAAAGTCTGACCTTCTTAACACGTTTGTGGAAGTGTATCATGACATGAACAAATGAGATTTCTTAGGACCTCAGAAGAAGAGTTGTTGATGCTCATCAGGCTGGATAAAATTACAAAACCATCTTTAAATGTTACAGCGGTGGGCAGTCAGGCTCACTTTGTCCCTCCATGCAGGCTCCAGCCTGCTTGCCAGTAAGGCCTCTATTATTCTGCCTATAGGGCGCACGCACTTCCTCCAGCTTTTAAACAGCCAGTGGCTGGCAACCCTGGGGTACTTCAGGCACTTTCTCCAGTGGGAGGGTGCCTAAGCATAAAATTCCTAAGCATCATTATAGATCCTTCATCCAAATCTTCTTACACGTTTTAACATGTTTTAGTTAAGAAAAAAAAGGAGCTGTTTTGGGGTCTTCAATGCAAGGTGGAACCCGGATTATAAGCGCTGCTGTCTAACTGACTTCACCTGTAGCCTGGTGGCAGGTACCACCATATGTTTTTTTTTAAAACACTTCTAAGAACATTGTTAATATAAAGTACCACTATTGCACCAAGAAACACATGCATTAATATAGGATAAGCAGAGGAGACAATAGTAGAGAATGATTACTTTTCTAACAGTTCCTTTGCTGTCAGTCCTTTGGCATCCTCCTGCTCATTACTAACAATTCTATGTGGTCACGTGTCATCTGCTCACCGAGGTAATCATGCTATTAAAGAGGTACTGAAGACAGGGGAATAGCGTAAAACCAGTAGGGTAGTATATTCAACTTTTATTATTTAAAGAGTAACTGCAAAACTTTTTATCTGTCATAGCAACATCAAACGGTTGTTGATCAGTGGGGGTCTGAATGATGAGACCCTTGCTGATCGCTAAAGCGAGGAGTAAGAAGCACACAGCTGTGTGCTGTCTCTCCTTCCTGCTGAAGACAGACAATGGGGGTATATCGATAGGATATGCCACCATTGTCTGATTGGTGCAGGTCCCACCTCTGGGACCCACACCTACACCGAGAACGGAGCCATGAAAGTGATGGAGAGTGCTCGGTGCATGCGCAACCACCCTCCATTCATTTCTATGAGGTCGCTAAAAATAGCTGAGTGCTGGTTCGGCTTTTTCCGTCAGGCCCATAGAAGTGAACGGGAGTGATGGCTGCACGTGCGCGATGCGCTCCCATTCACTTTAATGGGGAGAGTGCTTGGTGGTGGCCAGACGTGGGGTCCTCCAGCCAACACTTTCCCCGCTCCGTTCTTGCTATAGGTGCGGGTCGCAGTGGTAGGACCCGCACCTATCAGACAATGGGGACATATCCTAGCAATATGCCCCCCATGTCTCAGATGGGAATACCCCTGAGGCCATCTTCATTTCCTGTCATCATAAGTAACAATAAACAGCTCTTCTTATTCCTCATTTTAGTGATTGGTGGGGTTCGGTGTGCTGAGACCCCCAACTATAACTAAAATAATCGTTGGGGGTCTATGACATCAAAAGTTTTGACATCTTTAAAGGGGTTGTCCCTTGAAAAATATTCAACAGTTTTCAAACCAGCACCTGGATCTGAATACTTTTGTAATTGCATGTAATTAAAAAAAATTGCATAGCCCTTGAGTTATTCAATGAAATCTATCTGTATAGCGCCACCTGCTCTTGGTCTTTTTTCTTATTTCTTTGACCTGCTCACTGAGAAGGTCACACATGCTCAGTTTCATCCTTCAGCTGACTACTGAGGTTTGATAGGAGAGCATGGACACGCCCCCTTAGCTGCAACAGAAAGGACCCTCCCCTTGAGCTAAACATACAATGCAACAGCTCTCTGCAAACCAAATAAAGTTCAAAAATACTGTACTAACCTGAGCTGTGATAGGGAGCCAGCTGCAACAGAAAGGACACTCCCCTTGAGCTGCCAGCTTGATATAAATCTAGCAGAGCAATGAATGGGGAGATCTCTGGATCCATGTGAGGTACAGGGCTGGTTTTAGCTTTGTTAGAAAGAGGTTGTTATGTACTATATATCTGGTTTTAATTTTTTACATTAGTCATGGGATAACAGATTTAATAATTTTTTAGTTTAGGGGAGGTACTGGCTCCTCTTGTAGATGGATATATGGCTTGGCTATTTTCCCTTGTCATGGTAGGTCATGTCCAGTAGGTAGCACTATCAAGACTATTCTCTTTTTCTGGAAGATACCTCTGCAAAAAAAAAAATCCAGAAATCTTTTTGGATAGCCCATGTAAAAAATATTGTTTCACATATCTTGTTTTACACTATTTGTAATAATGCTCTCTTAAACCTTCTATATGATCAGATGCTTGTATTTTTCATTTATCACTACTCTTCAGGGTTCTGCAATCAGCATCTTTCTTCACCGGATAGGAGGGTTTAACTACATTGTAGAGTCTACACAGGCCACAGGCTAACCTGCTGGAATGACAGTCATTTCTAGCAGACATTGCTGAACTCTGCAGACTATATATGGAAACGTATATTCAGTGTGACATGTGTAGGAAGATTGGAAGCATAACAATTATAGTATATGCCCGAGGACCACAAAGAGGGAGGGAGAGGGCACCAAGTAGCTGGCAGCACACCAACTGTAAAGGCCTGAAGTAGAAGTAGAACAAGAACACTATTAAGAGAGAATATTTCAGTATATGAGAGCACTCAGCTTGTCTAGTCTGCCCCTGCATGAAGGGGCCACACACGTGACGATAGGTCAGTGAATCTTTCTGCATCGGGATGGTGATACAATTGATGCAGAAGAAAGTAATAGATTTTTACATGTCAAGAAACTGTCCTAAATGATTGCTTACAAGACCTGTGAAAATGAAGAGCAATCTGCAGGCAGTATATGATAGAGTAGTTGGATTCTTTATTTAAAAATATAGAGACTGGAGCTGAAAAAACAAAAAAAAATTGCCATTGTATCAGCATTATAGTGTGTACACACAAGACTATGCGGAAGGAATATTAAACGCAGAAGTTGAAGTGGCTTTTTTTTAAATCTAATTTAGCGGAAAGAGTGCAGACCCATTCATTTCGATGGGGCCGCCAAAGATGCGGACATGGCACCGTGTGCTGTCCGCATCCGTGGTCCTATTCCACGCGGCTCTGCGGAAAGGATAGAGCATATTCTATTCTTGTCCACAATAGCGGACAAGAATAGGCATTTTCTTGTATGGTTGTGCCCATCTGCGGTCCGCAAATTGCGGAATGCACACAGCCGTCTGAATGAGGCTTAAAGGGGTTGTCCAAGTTATGAAAAAAAATAATATAGCACTGAAAATCTGATATATAACTGAGCTAAGCAAGTTTTATGCAAAAAAAATATATATATTTCCTCATTTCCCTGGTTCTTTTCTGGCCCTTTGTTTACATGCAATAAAAACAATCTCTGCCCCTCCCCCTGCACTGCCAAGGGAGTGAATACAAGAGCTGCCCTGAGTGACATGTCTGCCTGCTGGGAGACTCTGCAGCATATTGTATGTGTAGGACTACAAGTCCAAGCTGTATAATGACACTGCTAAGGGAGTGGATACAAGAGCTGCCCTGAGTGCTGGGAGAATCAACAGCAACTTGTAAGTGTAGAACTACAAGTCCCAGCTGTATAATGACACTGCTAATACACACAGGATCTTCCCCCTACCTTCTTGTGCAATGCTCTCTCTAGTCTGTCAACTCCACTGCCCAGCATTGTCTCCTCACTGCCTGCAGAGCTGTGCAGCTGAAGGGGTTAAGAATCCTAGCAGAGAGTAGATGGCAGTGAAGGGGGGCGTGGCCAGCACAGTGACATCTCATTTATAGGCTTGTAAACGACCTTTATCAGTGCAGGGAGAGAAGCTGACATCACAGGTCATGTGACCCTCAGTGAAATCTGAGAAACCAGCCACTGGAGATAAAGTGAGTTAAATGGAAAGCTGTTACATTTGCTTAGTTAGGAACATAGAAAGAACAAAAAAGTAACTCGGACAACCCCTTTAAATGTATGGAGAGAGCCACAGCTGCACACAAGAGTTCACCCCCAGGGCTATCCTGTGAAAATAGCTTTTAGGGTATACTCTAGATATGCCTGTAAGAAAGTCATTTTCTGATGTGGCCCTTGACCAAACTATGGTACTTTACTTGAGGACGAGACCTCAGTTGAAGCAGATACCGCAGGTTTCAAAGCAACAGAACTTTACCCCTATTCAGGCAACAACAGTAATAGTTATCAAACTGTGGCAGTGAAGTTAGTGGTTGTAGTCACAATTGGGCACGCAACTTGGCACTTACAAGCACTGACACAAAGCCTGGTAGTTACAGTTTCTTTTGGACACATAGCTTGGTGGCTACAGTCTCTAATGGGCACTTTGCTTGGTGGTTAAAGATAATGGCACACAACTTGGCAGGGCGGTCTCTGTTAAAGGGGGGTCTGTCTGTTGGACTATGGACTATTATGTGCAGTTCCATACAAATAGTGCTTCAGATAGTGAGTTCTGATTGGTCCTTTTTAATTTTCATACTTCTCCCCCTGTTGTGTACCGCCAAAGTTCCTTTGAAATACATTGTCTGGACTGTTGAGCTACCTACCGCTCAGGAGGTCTTTTTCATTATGTATAATCGGCTCAGCAGTGTAATTCAACAAAGCTTTGTCAGCACACATCAGGGGAATGGAGGGCAGTATGAAAATAAAAAGTACTGATTGGGTATTCTTATCTGCATTTTTACTGAAGTGGTAATGCAGATAATAGTTCTTAATCCACTTGACAGTTTCCCTTTAAGCTGACAGAGCAAGTCATGGTATGTGAAATATGCAGGGCATCTGTGAGCCTTTCCAAGCTGGGGTGGCAGAGGTACAGAAACCTGCTGGTAGTGTTCCACAACCTTGTAGGATACACAGAGCATTCACTAGTCCCCAAGGGCAGACCCAAGTAACAGCAGTCAGGTAGCGTCAAGGCATTCCATAATCACAGGATTCTCTCCACAGATCTCCTCTGGTTGTCAGCTGCACTGTCAGTATCATGCACCCTTGCCCCACACTGGACAGCATTCTGTACTCTCAATGCACACTATAAGTTGTAGTGCAATGCTCTTGTATCTGCACACATGACACAAAGCCATGCCAGTCACTGTGCCCACCATATACAGTGCAAAGCAGAACAGTAACATTGTAAAGGGGCAGTACCTGCTAATTAAAGGCATGTTATCAGTCCATAACACAACATAAATGTCCAGTTAGCTTCATAGAGGGTGCATAGGCTGCAGGCTAACCTGGGCCCTGGTGTCTAAAGGCCCCACTACTGCACAAGAAGAAGGCATTATTAAAAATAGAACATTTCAACACCCAAGAAATAATACTTTTATTCTTTATGCATATGAGGGTTTCAGTGTACCAAGGAGTGTGGCCAGCCCTGGGAAGCCGAGGAGCTGATGTGCACTGAAAGCCTAGGCCCCATCCCTCCCCATCCCTCCATGCATGGAAACACTAATCTGCATAAAAAATAAAAATATTTTTCTTTTCTTGGGATTATCGCAAAGCGATTTTCACAAGACAGGTATGATGTAAATTTGAAGGAATACCTGGTTTAATAGGTTTGATTCTGCTGAAAGGTGCTCTTTAATGTACAGTATTATACAATATAGAGAGAAACCGTAAAAAGAATATTGCTAGGGAGGGATGGAAAAATGCGATTTCTGCACAAATACAGAAGAGATTCTTTACGGTAAGAGCAGTGAGACTATGGAACTCTCTGCCTGAGGAGGTGGTGATGGTGAGTTCATTGAAAGACTTCAAGAGGGGCCTGGATGTATTTCTGGAGTGTAATAATATTACAGGTTAGGTTGGGTTCACATCACCGTTTATTTTTCCGTTCTTCTGATCCATCAGAACAGAAACATAAAGAATAAACAGATCCTGTAAAAAACAAAAAAATTGATCCTGAGCATCAGTTAGGATAACAGGCTGAACTGGATGGACAGATGTCTTTTTTCAGCCTTACAAACTGTTAGTATGTTAAAAAAGCCTAATAAAATTCTGGCCAAACAATCAGATCTCAATATTTTTTTCTTAAATTGCTCCGAAAAATGAGTGGTTGCTGTAGGTTACAAAGTCAGTTTTAACTAGTTTAATAACTGGAGCCTGATACGTTTGAGAACATCCTTTCTTAATTTTTCATTTGTACTATTTCTCTAGCCACATACAGTATCTGCTTTCTTCATTTCAATGCCTTCTGCTCCTGTAATGGCTATTATAAAATACACCTGCATTTTCCCCTACTATTTCAGAATGTGGTTGTGTTGTCTCTGCAAAGTATATTCTGAACTTCACAAAATCTCTTAATCCACTAATGTTTCATATTCCCTTTTTTCTCTAATACCATACAGGGCATAAGTGCATGTAGAATTCTGCTTCCAGTTTATTTTGCTACAAGGAGCGGCCACAATAAAGATAAAACAGAGCTTATGTTTCCGCCCAGAATACAGACATAGTGAATTGTTGTAGCTGTAAAGATTAGGAAAGTTATTGCACATACCTTTTGTAGCTGAATACCTACAGAAGCCACACAAAACATGCATTCGCCATAAACTTGTAGTATACGCCATTTAACATCCATTGCTATCAACCATACTTCCATAATTACTTTCATGTCAATGCATCCTTCCAGTAAGCAAAAGGGTCATATATTTAGCATTCTCAATCTCTAGAAGAGGTACCCATTGATATTCTTCTTCACTGCAGATTTCTAATTGGAGGCATCAATGTGCCACGCCCGCAGCAGGAGGCATGGAGTTTTGAAACCAGATGTAAGTGGTGGCTGAAGCACCAGACACCTCACAGTGGCTAATCCCAGCTATAGCGCTCTCACCATGTGGACAGTGAATGAAGGGATGCAACCCTTCTTCCCATCAGGACACACCCTGCATCTGGGGTCTCCTGCCTGGTGTTTACCTGGGTGCCCTTGGTGTTGAATGGGTATCAGGTTGCAAGGCAGAAGAACACGTGAAGGGGCAGCAGATGGTGGAGGCATTGACCAGGCCCGTTTGGTTGGAAGTAAATATAAAGTTTCTCTTTACTTGTGTTTTTACCGATGTTAGAGGATAATCCATAGTAAAGTTGCTTTTCTGGCAGTTTTCCACACTCAGGCATGTTGTTTTTGTGGGGAAGAACTTCTGCCTTGGCCTACACACAAAACAGGTCTTGTCTCTTGCCTGTTCAGTAGCAAACCATCTACCAACCAAACAGAGGATCACAGGACCAGTCCATTACCCGGCAACTGTAAGAAACCACTGCCAGTTAACTATTTGCTACCTATACATAGCATTTTGTGATACATAGTGCACAGATCAACTCAGTAAACATTTTAACAGCTTTTACAATGTGAACCATGACATTACACTTTAGCAGTGAACCATATAAGTGGTTGACACTATGCGCGCTGCTACAAATTTGGCACTGTAGAGACTTCCATAAGGTTTGCATTATGGTGCTACTGTGAGTCTGATATAATGAACTTTACTAGGCAGCTGTCATTATCATGTCCAAGAATAATTTAAAAATCATGACCAAAATATTCAGGGGTGGGTTACATCTGCAGTGACTCAGTGGATAACTGCAGTTAAATGTTGTGATGTATTGTTAAATGTGTATCCCAAATGGTTATATATGGGTAACAAATAGTTAACACTGGCAGTGTAAGCCTATTTTCCAGGGTGATGTGCTGGCCCTGCCTTCTGGTCAGAGAGTGTCTAGTTATCAGAACTAGAAGCAACATGTGCATGTGTGAGAAGTAGGTCTGAAGAGAAACCCGGCCCAGGGAACGTTCATTCCTGAGGCTGAAACCTGCCAGAGAACATTTTTAACTGAGAGACTTTACTGCTTATGGAAATGGTATTTTGGCACCAACCACACTTTGACATGGATTGCCCATCCAGAACTAAGATCTGCACCACACAGCCTGGGAATTTTAGAAATAGTTAATGAGAACGAAATTGTACACCTGTGGTTATTTAGCAAGATTGCAAAGTGCATTTGGAATGAGACACAGGGAGGATTACTACAATCATTGTTGCTGTCTATACACAGCAATTGGGAAAGCCTACTTGCTGATATACCTCAAAACTCTGCCTTTGCTGCTACAGTATCTCACAAAAGTGAGTACACCCCTCACATTTTTGTAAATATTTTATTATATATTTTCATGGGACAACATTAAGGATATGACAGTTTAATACAATGCAAAGTAGTCAGTGTACGTACAGCTCGTATAACAGTGTAAATTTGGGGTGCCCTTAATGTCTAAACCGCTGGCAACAAGTGAGTACACCCCTAAGTGAAAATGGCCAAATTGTGCCCAAAGTGTCAATATTTTGTGTGGCCACCATTATTTTAAAGCACTGTCTTAACTCTCTTTGGCAGTGTCGGACTGGGGTGCCAAGGGCCCACCAGTGGGAGTCATTCTAGGGGCCCACCCTACAGCTGCCATAAACGGAAATATTACTTGTTCATTATTTGGGCTTACATACATGAATCTTTGCAGTTTAGTACACAATACAGTTTGCAAAACAGAATGGTACTGTGCACTGCACGATATCAAAGTGTTTATCATTAAGCAACTCATTGTAGTTTATAATTTATCTGTTATTTACAGTCGGTAGTAGTTTGGATAGCACTCACACATGGAAATTCCTTATCCTTGATGAACCACCCTTTCCCTCATCCTAAACAATATCCAAAGTAAAGTAAATGTTTGTCGGCATCTTCAAATAGAAAAGTGTACTGGAGTGAATAGGCCACCATGTAACCATCACTATAGGGTCTTTCTCAAGTGTCTTGACCACTTGAGTAAGACCCTATAGTAGTCGATACGTGGTGGCGAACGCCGTATTCACTCCAGTAAACTTTTTCATTTACTTTACTTTAGGCTGACAGTTATTTTTTTTCTGTCTTTGCTATCATGGTGGTATCTATGTATGATACAGATCCAAAATAGGGTCATGTGCATGAACATCCGTACACAAACCATTCATTTTTGAAACAAAAAAAATCATGTTTTAGTGTCTCCATAGTCTGAGAGCCATAGTTTTTTCAGTTTTTGGGCGATTGTCTTAGGTAAGGTATCATTTTTGTGGAATTAGATGACGGTTAGATTGGCACTTTTTTGGGGGGCATACGACTTTTTGATCGCTTGCTATTATACTTTTTGTAATGTAAGGTGACAAAAAATTGCTTTTTTGACACCGTTTTTTTTTCTTTTTTTACGGTCTTCACCTCAGGGTTTAGGTCATGTGGTACTTTTATAGAGAAGATTCTTATGGACGCGGCGATACCTAATATGTCTACTTTTTTGATTTTTTTACGTTTAACATAAAAAAGCATTTTTGAAACAAAAAAATCATGTTTTAGTCTGAGAGTCATAGTTTTTTTTTGGGCCATTGTCTCATGTAGGGGCTAATTTTTTGCGGGATGAGGTGACGGTTTGATTGGTACTATTTTGGCGTACATACGACTTTTTTGATCACTTTTGGTACCTTTTTTGGGAAGTAAGGTGGGAAAAATTTCAATTTCATCATAGTTTTTATTTTTATTCTTTTATGGCATTCACCGTGCGGGGAAAGTAACATGACCGTTTTATAGATCAGGCCATTACGGATGCGGTGATATCAAATATGTGTAGGGAATTTTATTTTTTTTCATTTTTAATCAGTGTCAATTCAGTGTCAACACATTTATGTGTTTTTTATTTTTACATTTTTTTCCACATTTTTTTTGACCCAGACCCACTTGGTTCTTGAAGATCCAGTGGGTCTGATGTCTGTATAATACAGTACAGTACACTATATAATGTACTGTACTGTATTTTCACTTTACAAAGTCTGATTAGACTTCTGCCTTTAGCAGAAGTCTAATCAGCACCATGGACAGCCTCTGATCAGCACCATGGTGCTGACACTCTGCAAACCACTCGGCCATCCTGAGAGAGGGGGCGGGCGGATGATCATGCGGCCCTCCCGCCCGCACTGCCGCACCGCCCGCACCCCCAACCCCGCTGTACCCGCCAGCACATAACACAGAGGGCTGCATGGGGGAAGGTTAAACATTAAATAAAGGAATTTTGGTCACAGGGATCAGAAACCTCCCGAAAGCGCTGCAAACCACAGGTCTGAATTGACCTGCGGTTTGCAGCGATCGCCGATATGGGGGAGGGGGGGTCACAGGACCCCCTGGTCATTGACCCTGGGTGCTGGCTGATTGATTTCAGCAGGCACCGGGTTCCAATCACCGTCCGCCGAGCGGCGGTGATCGAAAATACATAGGACGTACCGGTACGTCCTGTGTCCTTAAGGACTGGGACATCAGGGCGTACCGGTACGCCCTATGTCCTAAACAGGTTAAGGGTGGGTTCACATTTGCGTTCTGGCATTCTGCTATAGGTTCTGATTATAATGGAACGCACAGACGGAATGCAAAACGGAAACCTTTAAGAGGCATTCTGTTTTGATCCGTCATAGTAGAAGTCTATGGGCAATCATAACGGATCCTGGCGACAGTACTTTGTTTTCCGTCTTGCATAACGGAAACCAGACCAGACGGATCCGTTATACTTGCCCATAGACTTCTATTGTGACGTATCGAAATGGAATGCCTCTTAACGGATAGCCAGAACGCAAGTGTGAACCCACCTTTATTTGCTTGTATACAGTCATTTTGGTACTGGCAATTGATGGTGCGGGCAGCAGGTGAGAATGCAAGACCTGTGCCCGCATCATAATTGCAACATAAAATGACAGAAAGTTGCAGAAAGGTTTGCATCTGACAAGGCAGAAGGTTTGCATCTGACAAGGCAGAAGGTTTGCATCTGACAAGGCATGCTGGGAGTTGTACTTTCCAAGGGGGGAAGGCAATAAAATGTGAATAATATTTTTTAATAGTATTTTAACAGTTATTACTGGAATTTATGGAATTAACCTATCTGGACTGCCTGGACTAGCCTGAGACAGAGAGCGTGACGTCCACTGCCTCGGCTCTATCTGTCTTGCTCACAGGCAGAAGGCAGCTAACTGCTGGGCACCCGTGGCACACTATAAACCCGCCGCTGCACTCTGCAGACTCCAGGGCGAGGCGGGGAACCTTACTGGCTGCATGCCTGCGCTGCGTAGGGATGCTCTGTACGGAGAGCGCAGGCACGTCACGTATGAGGAGGCGGGGCCCACGAGCAGCGCTGCGGGGAGCGGTCTGGAGAGGAGGCTCTGGGCACTGGTGGGCGGCGGCTATGGTAAGTGAAGTGGCGAGGTGAATGATCATGGCCTGGATCAGTCATCTCGCCACTTATATGACAAGTCTGACTCTGGAGACGTCACTATCAGTGCTCATTGAAGTGGCAGGCAGCGGTGCTGGCCAGCGGGAAGCTGGAGAGCTGCCTGCCGCACTAATCATTATGAATGAAAATGCCAGGGGCCCACCGAGGGTTTCCCCGGTTCCCCGGTGGGTCAGTGCGAGCCTGCTCTTTGGCATGGAGTTCACTAGAGCTTCACAGGTTGCCACAGGAATCCTCTTCCACTCCTTCATGGCGACATCACTGAGCTGGTGGATGTTAGAGACCTTGCGCTCCTCCACCTTCCATTTGAGGATGCCCTACAGATGCTCAATAGGGCTTAGGTCTAGAGACATGCTTGGCCAGTCCAGCACCTTTACCCTCATTTTCTTTAGCAAGGCAGTGGTCATCTTTGTGGTGTGTTTGGGGTTGTTATCATGTTGGAATGCTGCCAGTTTCTGAAGGGAGGGGATCATGCTTTGCTTCAGTATGTCACAATACATGATGGCATTCATGGTTCCCTCAATGAACTGTAGCTCCACAGCCTGCAGCACTCATGCAGCCCCACACAATGACATTCCCACCACCATGCTTGACTGTAGGCAAGACACACTCGTCTTTGTACTCCTCACCTGGTTGCCACCATACACACTTGACACCATCTGAACCAAATAAGGCTACTTTCACACTGGCGTATCTGTGTCCGCTTGTGAGATCCGTTTCAGGGCTCTCACAAGCAGTCCAAAACGGATCAGTTAAGCCCCAATGTATTCTGAATGGATAAGGATCCGTTCAGAATGCATCAATTTGGCTGCGTTTGGCCTCCGTTGCGTTTTTAAGACGGTCACTAAAACACACCTTGCAGTGTTTTTGTGACCGTCTGACTATGCGGAGCCTAACGGATCCGTCTAGACTTACAATGTAAGTCAATGGGGACGGATCCGTTTTCACTAAAACAATATGGTGCAATTGAAAACGGATCCGTCCCCTATTGACTTTCAATGTAAGTCAAGCCGGATCCGTTTTGATTTAGACTTTTTTTTTTATGAATAATGCAAACGGATCCGTTATTAATGGATACAAGCGTTTGCATTATTCGTGCGGATCCGTCTGTGCAGATACAAGACGGATCCGCACAAAACGCGAATGTGAAAGTAGCCTAAGTTTCTTTTGGTCTCATCAAACCACAGGACATGGTTCCAGTAATCCATTTCCTTAGTCTGCTTGTCTTCAGCAAACAGTTTGTGGGCTTTCCTGTGCATTATCTTTAGAAGAGGCTTCCTTCTGGGATGACAGCCAATTTAATGCAGTGTGCGGCGTATGGCCTGAGCACTGACAGCCTGACCCCCCACCCCTTTAACCTCTGCAGCAATGATGGCAGCACTCATCCATCTATTAAAGAAAAGACAACCTTTGGAGATGACGCTGAGCACGTGCACCCCACTTCTTTGGTCGACCATGGCGAGGCCTGTTCTGAGCAGAATCTGTCTCGTTAAACCGCTGTATGGTCTTGGCCACCTACTGCAGCTCAGTTTCAGGGTGTTGTTTATCCTCTTATAGCCCAGGCCATATTTATGTAGAGCAACAATTCTTGTTTTCAGATCCTCAGAGAGTGCTTTGCCATGAGGTGCCATGTTGAACTTCCAGTGACCAGTATGAGAGAGTGTGAGAGCGATAACACCAAATGTAACACATCTGTTCCCCATTTACACCTGAGACCTTGTAACACTAACGAGTCACATAATACCGGGGATGGAAAATGGCAAATTGGGCACAATTTGGCCATTTTCACTTAGGGGTGTACTCTCTTTTGTTGCCAGCAGTTTAGACATTATTGGCTGTGTGTTGAGTTATTTTGAGGGCACACCAAATTTACATTGTTATACAAAAGATATAATAAAATATTTACAAAAATGTGAGGGGTGTACTTATTCTTTGAAACCAACAGGCCTGGTCAATGACTCCATCCAGGCTCAGACTGACATTTGTGTATGTATATGTATCCACACAAATATTATGCACTTATATAGCGCTGTGGAAAATGTCAGCGCTATATAAGTGCACAAAATAAATACAGTGGGCCCCAAAAATAAATTTTACTGGTGGACGCAGGGCACCCCAGTCCGACACTGACTCCATCATTCTATCAATGGCCCTTGCATCTGCCCTCCTGCCTTGCAACCATCTATCTAACATCAAGGACACCCGAATCACAACCAGGCAAGAGCCCCCAGAAAGTCCAGGGTGTGCCCTGCAGGAAAAAAGGGCACAACCTCCATTCACTGCACGGACCCAGGGAGTGTTGGAGGGAGGACAGCCACCGTGAACCACCACCACTCTTATCAGTGCCATAACTACCACTCCCCTCCTCCCAGCTCTCCCCCTGCAGGCTGTAGCACATCTGAGCCCACTTGTCATGGCATCCTGTATGCTCCACTTATACCCACTCCCCAATTTGGTCCAAAGTCCGGGTTGCATTGGCCATGGGGATAAAATATTTTATTGCATGTGCTGGTAGCATATGCTATAAATCTTTTTTGTAGGTCACGACATCAGATTGTCAGCAGATCTCAACAAATGTAGCTAGATTTGGCAATAGTCTGCAGTAAATATCTAATGTCTCTAGTCTGCGTAAAGGGTCTATCAGGCTTCAAAATCGTTTCTATACACCCTGTTAGGGAATTCATATAGAAAGTTAATATAGGTGGTCTTCTGTTTAGAATCCTCATCTGCAGGCCAGAGTGGAGAACTTGTTCTGTTTTGCATTACATGGCACTGTGTGATGCTTCATTTTACGATGTAGCACATTTGCCAAGAGTCCTGAATTTGCCAGGGTTCCACCAATTTTATCTGCCGATTAAAACCAGATAGTAACACATCTCCTTTTTATCTAATCTGTTTTTAATTTCTGATTGCAGATTTTTTTATTCTATTTTCTGAACATGATTATGGGGGCAGCCATCTTGCCTGAGCTGTTCTTAACAGCATTTACACAGCATTCAAAAATTGCTTTATGGCAGCCCCATGGTCCATAGACACAATGGTCAGGAGGGGACCTCATTGACTTCTATGGGAGAGTTTTTTAGGCATGTTCTGTGACCTGTGCAGAGGTCATTGTACAAGGAAAGAATAGATAAGATCTGACAATCACCTATTGTGAATGGTGGATCCTGTCTCATCTGTAATTCTAGTCCTGCCTGTAATATCACCTCTGTGTATAGGTAAGCAGGTAACTGCAGGAAAGTGATCTGTACAGACCAAGAAGTGGCACCTATTATTAGGCTTAGTTTTACCCCTTAGGGACCGGGCTCATTTTCACCTTAAGGACCAGGCAATTTTTTGCAAATCTGACCAGTGTCACTTTATGTGGTGATAACTTTAAAACGCTTTGACTTATACAGGCCATTCTGAGATTGTTTTTTCGTCACATATTGAACTTCATGACACTGGTAAAATGGAGTCCAAAAAATTCATTTTTATTTATAAAAAAATACCAAATTTACCAAAAATTGGGAAAAATTTGCAAATTTCCAAGTTTCAATTTCTCTACTTCTATAATACATAGTAATACCTAAAAAAAAATAGTTATTAATATACATTCCCCATATGTCTACGTCATTTTTGGATCATTTTGGGAATGCCATTTTATTTTTTGGGGACGTTACAAGGCTTAGAAGTTTAGAAGCAAATCTTGAAATGTTTCAGAAATTTTCAAAAACCCACTTTTTAAGGAACAGTTCAGGTCTGAAGTCACTTTGTGAGGCTTACATAATAGAAACCAACCAAAAATGACCCCATTCTAGAAACTACACCCCTCAAGGTATTCAAAACTGATCTTACAAACTTTGTTAACTCTGTAGGTGTTGCACAAGAAATAATGAAAAATAGAGATACAATTTCAAAATTTCACTTTTTTGGCAGATTTTCCATTTTAATAATTGTTTTACAGTTACAAAGCAAGGGTTAACAGCCAAACAAAACTCAATATTTATTGCTCTGATTCTGTAGTTTACAGAAACACCCCATATGTGGTCGTAAACTGCTGTACGGGCACACGACAGGGCGCAGAAGGAAAGGAATGCCATACGGTTTTTGGAAGGCAGATTTTGCTGGACTGGTTTTTTGGCACCATGTCCCATTTGAAGCCCCCCCTGATGCACCCCTAGAGTAGAAACTCCAAAAAAGTGACCCCATTTTAGAAACTACAGTATAGGGTGGCAGTTTTGTTGGTACTAGTTTAAGGTATATATGATTTTTTGGTTGCTCTATATTACACTTTTTGCGAGGCAAGGTAACAAAAAATATCTGCTTTGCACCGTTTTTATTTTTTGTTATTTACAACATTCATCTGACAGGTTAGATCATGTGGTATTTTTATAGACCAGGTTATCACGGACGCGGCGATACCTAATATGTATACTATTTTTTTTTATTTATGTAAGTTTTACACAATGATTACATTTTTGAAACAAAAAAAAATCATGTTTTAGTGTCTCCATAGTCTGAGAGCCATAGTTTTTTCAGTTTTTGGGCGATTATCTTGGGTAGGGTATGATTTTTGCAGGATGAGATGATGGTTTGATTGGCACTATTTTGGGGTGCGTATGACTTTTTTATCGCTTGCTATTACACTTTTTGTGATTTAAGGTGACAAAAAAATGGCTTTTTTTACACCGTTTTTTTATTAATTTTTTTACGGTATTCACCTGAGGGGTTAGGTCATGTGATATTTTTATAGAGCAGGTTATTACGGACACGGCGATACCTAATATGTTTACATTTTTTTTATTTACTTAAGTTTTACACAATAACAGCTTTTTTAAAACAAAAAAAAATTGTTTATTTAGCACAGTTTTTATTTTTTACGCTGTTCATCTGAGGGGTTAGGTCATGTGATATGCTTATAGAACCGGTCTATACGGACGCGGCGATACTTAATATGTCTACTTTTTTTCCCCCCTATTTTTTACCAATCTTTTTTTACTTTATTTGGGGAAAATGACATTTTTGTTTATTTTTACTTGAAACTTTTAATTTTTGGGGGGGGGAAACGTTATTTTTTAAACTTTTTTTTTCACTTTATTTTTTGCCCCACTTTGGGACCTTAACTTTTGGGGTCTAATCCCCTTTACAATGCATTCCAATACTTCTGTATTGGAATGCATTGGCTGTATGAGTAATACAGTGTGTATTACTTATACAGCTTCCTGCCTGTGAGATCCAGGGGGCTGGATCTCATAGGCTCGTCACCGGAAGGTAGCCCACCGCAACTCCAGTAAAAGCCGCAAACCGCAGGTCTGAATTGACCCCCGCGCATGTCCCAGGGTGCCTGCTCAATGATTTGAGCAGGCACCTTGTTCCGATCACCGCCACCCGGCGGGCGGTGATCGGAACTACACATGACGTGCCGGTACGTCATGTGTCCTTAAGTACCGGGATATCATGACGTACCGGTACTTCATGTGTCCCCAACAGGTTAAATATACATGTTGACAAAAAAATGAAAAATAACATCATCAAAAATAGCATCATCAAAATTGTTTAAAAATATGTTAAACATAAAAAAAATGATTTAAACAATAGGTCATTTTCTGATGACACATTCCTTTTAAGACCTGCACGGAATTATAGGTATCAGACTGCTTCAAGTACATCTACATATGACATCTAATTATAATGACACCAATGCTCTAGGTCGACAGATTGACATAGCCTCCCTTGCCCCCCAAGACAGACCGATCGATAGATAGATAGACAGATAGACAGATGAGCAGTAGTGATCTCTCTTCCCTATACAGATTAGATGATTGCTGCATGTCGTCTGACGAGAAGCCAATTATTGGGAATGAACAATTAGTTCCTGATTATTTTAAGAAAAAATATATAAATTGAGGATGCTCACCGTCTTAATTGGAGCCTGGCCTACTGGCCACCCCCAGTTTCAAAAGTTACAAAATATCTATAAAATGGCTGGCTCACAATATTTTGCAAGTATTTTTACTCATTCCTTTTACACACACATATATATATAAAACATTTAATATACCAATAAATCGTAAATCCCCAATTTAAAATGTGCTCACAATAGGTTAATAGAACTGGTTCCTTTTGAATGGTGTTGGATGGGATATAAGGATGCAATATAGAAACGTATTAAGTGGGTCAGTTCATATGAGGATATGTATAAGGCGTAGTGTGTGATATACAAAATTTGATTCATGATGTGAGGGTTAAATTTATATAAATTACTATCTGATATTGGCCAATTCGTAAAGAGTACCATATAAGTCATAAAATGTATGGCAAGTCTATATTATCTTGCCAACCACTAAATCCCACACATCATGAGAAAGATTCTATATTGTATTCTATTTTATTTTATCGTATACTATCAGTGGCCTATCTAGCTGTAAAAACGCACTGTGTGAACTATGATTTATCCGCATGAATCTAATCAAAGTGGATTCAGTGCAGCTGCCATATAGGCAGATTCTTATACCACAATGGGGAGATCTGGTCCATGTTTTACATCTGACATGAATTGGTTTAAAATGGTCCCAGTTTTTCATTTTATTTCTATTAAGAATTATATATCACTGAGGAAGGTACATACGTGTCCCGAAACGCGTCTGGTAGCATTTGTTAAAGGGCAGTGTGTACGAGAATATATCGCAGACAAGGTTAATACGAACACTATTACCAACTGAAGTCAGCGTTCCAGGAACCTCAGAGCGCATGCGCTGGGAAAGCCACAGCTGAGAGAAGTATAGCGGAGACACACGCTGGGAGATCGGAGCGAAATCAGTGAGTAATCCGCAGGAGGTTGTGAGCGATACAGCGGACTTCTGCGCTGAGAGACCGGAGCGAAAGGTGGTTGACGATCTGAGGTCGTGAGTAACACGCAACATTGTTGCATACAAATGTGAACAGCAACTAGTGGCAATTTATCATAATCTGCAAATCTGGATTATTTACACCATATGGAAAGCCGGCTGTGACTAATAGCACAATTGTCACCGCCAGATCTCTAAGAAGCTCTGACAGACGTTCTTCTGTACCTCCTGCATGATGTTCTTTTGTTTTGCTTTCACTTTGTCATCTTTTCCTTCTCCCAGCTGTCATCTATTCACACTGATTGCCTCCCTTTATATCCCCTCACATACTGCCTCACTTTGTGGTTTATACTACTTCCTGGATTGTGCTCTCTGCTAGAAGCTGCAACTGCTGGTTCCTCAGATAAGTCTCTTCCTTTATTTGTGTTTTTCTGCTGGCTTGATTCTAGGTGACCCTGACTCCCTCCGTATTTAGTGCAGGGAGCCGGTGGTCTTGTCCCCTCACTATTGTAAAATTTTTTAGGTGTCATATAGTCGAGGCACGAGGACATGCAATTATCTATCATAGAGATCTTTGCATGGGCTGAGCAGTAAGGGAGAGCTCTAGGGCTTTTATAGGGCTTACCCATATGTTACAAACACGGAAATATAGTGGGAATTCTGGGGGAGCTGCTCAACCCCTAACACTGTAGCGTGTTTTTCATTGGGGGAGCAGCCGCACCGCATGTGGACCGCAGCAAACGACTATCCCCAGCAAAAAATGCATACAATGGAGGATGTCGGCACGGTCCACATGCACCACAAAGGCATCCTACACAAAACGGAGCATTGTGCGGATGAAAATATAATCATTTAAATCACAGAAAAAATGCACCAAACGGATATGCCACTGACTATACTGGCTAGTCATAAATGCAGATATTAAAAGCTGAGACTTTTGCCAATATATTCCTGTCAGGAACATACCCTTACCCATATGTTCCTTAGTTTGGGATCAAGTCAGTCTGATGTTTATTTGTGACTTCCAGTTTTCTGCAACACCATCCGTGACAACAATTTTAACACATAAATGTGAACGTGCACTAATAGTGATAAAACGCACTAATGTGAATAGACTGTAACTAATCCCAGGTAACAAAAGATATGGACACCACCCTGTCTGTCTATATCAGATGACTGACTTATTTGAAATTAAGTCATCAAATGTTGAACCACACGCCCAAACACAAGTGAAAAAACGCAATTTTGACTCTTTTAATTTTTATGCGCGAGCTCCGCATTATAAAGGAACCAGTTCTATTAACCTATTGTGAACACATTTTAATTTGGGGATTTATGATTTATTGGTATATTAAATGTTTTTTTATATATATGCATGTAAAAGGAATGAGTAAAAATACTTGCAAAATATTGTGAGCCAGCCATTTTATAGATATTTAGTTCCTGATTATTGTCTGCTCTGTAAACCTATGTAAATGGGCCCTAGCTTTTTAAGTATTGCCAGTGATCCCATAGATATTTGCCTTTATCATCTTCTGTCTTACGTACATCTCTAGAATACTTACAGTTAATAGAGAAAGAGGCTACGCTGTTTGATTTTCTTGGCCATGACACATTTGTGGTATGTGCTTATTGACCATGAACAAGCTGATAAAACAAGATGTAGCACAAGGACTAGATATGTGAATATTTTGCAGGGGAACCTCTGTGCTACGAGTAATTGAAAGCATGCCTTTAATTCCAGCAGATAATGTGTTATTCTCCTGAAAGGGTCAGGAAGCATGGTTCAAAATAACCAGGAAGGGCAACATACCAGAGAAGTGTTATGGGAATAGACAGGACCCCAAGTCCAGCTAGATTGTTCTTGTAAACTATGCAGAGCTATACAGTAACACAAGTATTGCAAAGAAGCTTCACATAAGAGTTCTTATTTTGGCGTCTATGGTTTATAGTATCCTGAGTTATTCTAAAAAGGGCTCATGCACACGACCGTAAGTATTTTGCGGTCAACAAAAAATGGATCCGCAAAAAATACGGATGACGTCCGATTGCATTCCGTATTTGGCGGAACGGAACAGCTGGCCCCTAATAGAACAGTCCTATCCTTGTCCGTAATGCAGACAATAATAGGACATGTTCTTTTTTTGGTGGAAAGGACATACGGATGTATGGAAACCGAATGCACACAGAGTAACTTCCTTTTTTTTTTGCGGACCCATTGAAATGAATGGTTCCGCATACGGTCTGCAAAAAAACCGGAACGGACACTGAAAGATAATACGTTTGTGTGCATGAGCCCTAAGTGTGAGAGAAAAATACTGAAACAGGAATTATATACAGTATGTATATATTATCTAAGTGTTGAAGTATATGTATTAAGATATAGCCACACGGTCATGTTTCTTCATGCAGTTTTGTAAGCCAAAATCAGGAGTGGATCATAAAAGTAGAGAAAGTATAAAGGATAGATATGATGGCTCCTCTTTCTCCACTTTTTTAAACTCACACCGCATTTTGGCTTTCAAAACTGCATCAGGAAAACTGCCCCTGTTGCTGTACCCTTATTCTTCCATTAGAGTAACAGAGTCCATTGAAGAGCAGATGTTTACACCACCTAGTGGTTATAATAGGTATTACTGCTCAGTGAACAACTTCATTATCCTCTTTTGATTTGTAGTTTGTATGGGCCCTAACTCATTGTGGTATACAATGAAGGGAACACATGGTGGCATGGTTCCGTTCATTGCCTTATGTGTTAATAAAGTTATCGTACCTGGTAATAAGTGTTATCCATGAAGATCAACAGCAATTTCTTGTCGGTTATCTTGATCTTCACCATCATTGGATGGCACCCTAACTGTAAAGGCAGGTGGACCCCTATAAAAGAAGATAAATAACGTTAAGTGCGCATTCTTGGCGCAGAAAAGAAGCTGTCCCTCCCACCCGCCCTATAGAATAGACTTGTCACGATGTTCATATATTGGGGTAAGTCACTCATATGTTGATGAGTGGACATGTGTTCTTATGAGAGTAAGTTAACAGTTATTAATAGTATAGTAAATAATGGAACATCACGGCCTATATCATCCACTAATAAATCTTTTGCATGGAACAAAATAAATGTGATCTTAAAATATTTTAATGCTTAGTGTCAAGTTATTTTAAGTAAAAACTGGAACATATGCCACCATGTTTTTTTTTTACAGTTCCAGGTAATTCACCTTAAGGCTACATGCACACAACAGTGAAAAAAATGTCTGTTAAAAACGGATAAGACTTTTTTTTTTTACTGATGCCCGGACGCTAAAAACAATCCCATTCGATTGTATGGGGGCAGTCGGTCAGTGAACATGTTCTATTTTTGGACATCCGTTATTAACTGGCCTTCAAAAAAAACTGTTGTGTGATTAACCCCATTGTTCTTAAAACGGATGTGTGATGGTCGTCATGTGCATGTAGCCTTAGGCTGGGTTCACACCTGAGCGTTTTACAGCGCATTCCTACGAGCTGTAAAACGCTCAACAGGCAAAAACCAATGATCCCCTATGGGCATGGTTCTCACCTGAGCGTTTTACAGCGCGTACGAACGCGCTGTAAAACGCCCCACACCCCAAGAAGTACAGGAGCTTCTTTGGGGCCTATTGTCACGCGTTCCCGCACATAGACTTCCGGGAACTCGCGACAATGGGCGTTTGCTTGTTTCCTGCCGCGTAAGTAAACGCCCGATAAAATCGTGCATACAGAGCGCTCCATACAGTACGCTCAGGTGTGATCCCAGCGTTAGGCTACTTTCACACTTGCGTTTGGTGCAGATCCGTCATGGATCTGCACAGACGGATCCGTTCAGATAATACAAATATCTGCATCCATTCAGAACGGATCCGTTTGTATTATTTTTAACATAGCCAAGACGGATCCATCTTGAACACAAATGGAGGACGGAT
Organism: Bufo bufo; assembly: GCF_905171765.1. Classification (NCBI taxonomy): domain Eukaryota; kingdom Metazoa; phylum Chordata; class Amphibia; order Anura; family Bufonidae; genus Bufo; species Bufo bufo. The sequence goes on from NC_053389.1 coordinate 644,240,657, forward strand.
CAGTTTTCTATTGTGTCATAGAAAACGGATCCGTCCCTATTGACTTACATTGTGTGTCAGAACGGAATGGAAATGGAACGGAGGCAAACTGATGCATTCTGAGCGGATCCTTTTCCATTTAGAGTGCATTAGGGCAAAACTGATCCGTTTTGGACCGCTTGTGAGAGCCCTGAACGGATCTCACAAACGGAAAGCCAAAACGCCAGTGTGAAAGTAGCCTTAGGCCTCATGCACACTGCAGTATTTTGGTCAGTATTTTTCATCAACATTTGTAAGCCAAAACCAGGAATGTACAGGGAAAACATATAAGGGAAAGGTCTGTACCTCTTCTGTGCTTTGGACCCACTTTTGGCTTTTAAATACTGATGAAAATTACTGACCAGAATTCTGCCATGTGAATACCTTATGTTGCTTCATAAAATGAAATCTCTGCAAGACAATATATTCTACTTACTAAGTATGGAGGGTGAAAATATATTACACAGTAGGTATGAAATAAAATGTTTGATGGTTAAGGGAGACATAGACATTAGATTTGTTGTGCTGTGATTGGCTACTATGGGCAACAAACAGCTTGTCTTTTAGACAGCATATGCAGGGGAATGAGAGGCAGGCTGAAATGCAGGGGATATGTAAGATCCTACAGATTCTAGGCAATGGAGCACTCCCAAAACAGGTGCAAAGATGTTTCCTCTATGAATGGGCACTTGGGGCAATAGAAGGCTTTGCAAGGGTTGCAGGCATGCCCAAAATGTTAGGGCGGCAGTATACGTTCAGTAGCTGTTGGTCAAACGATCAGCTGTCTCTCCCAACTCCCTTCCAGCTCCCCCAGACACATACACATTCAGCTCAGCCTTACATGTAAGCATAGGGGAGAAAGCTGCTGCCAGAGACTTAAAAAATATTTGTATGGGGGACTTTAAAGCTAATCTCTCAGCTCCAGCCCCCAAACTAGAGTAAGGCTACTTTCACACTCGCGTTTGGTGCGGATCCGTCATGGATCTGCACAAACACTTCCGTTCAGATAATACAACCGCATGCATCCATTCAGAAAAGATCCGTTTGTATCATCTGTACCATAGCCAAAACGGATCCGTCTTGAACACCATTGAAAGTCAATGGGGGACGGATCCGTTTTCTATTGTGCCATATTGTGTTAGTGAAAATGGATCCGTCCCCATTGACTTACATTGTGTGTCAGGACGGACCCGTTTGCCTCCGCATCGTCAGGCGGAATGGAGGCGGAACGGAGGCAAACTGATGCATTCTGAACGGATCCTTGTCCATTCAGAATGCATTAGGGCAAAACTGATCCGTTTTGGACCGCTTGTGAGAGCCCTGAACGGATCTCATAAACGGAAACCAAAACGCCAGTGTGAAAGTAGCCTAAGCTGTGTATAGTGTCAATGACGCCGCGTCAGGTTATGTAATTTTTATCCTCACATTTTACTGCTGGTTGGTGGGAGTGCAGCGTCAGAATGCAAGTGAGTATGAAGATAAAAACTACATAACCGGACTCTGTGTCATTGACACTATACACAGCTCACGTCACTCTAGTTGGGGGGTGTTTTGAAGCTGACAGATTTCCATTAAAGAAAAAACATAAATGATTTAAAAATGTTGGATGTTTTCTTTATCTCAAACTGGGCCAAGGACAACAATGAGTATTTCTAGGTAAAAAATAGAATCAGAAAATATTCCTATAGATAGATGTACACCTGGGCAACATGTGTATATACTCTACTTACATTTATAGTACTGTTGTACACTGACCACTAGGGATGAGTGAATCGACTTCGGATGAAACATTCGAAGTCGATTTGCATAAAACTTTGTTTCAATACTGTACGGAGCGAGCGCTCCGTACAGTATTAGAATGTATTGGCTCCGATGAACCAAAGTTCGTAAAGTCTCGCGAGACTTCGCTTAACAACATCACAAATTGATTTCTACTGTCAAAAAACATTTCCCAAACTCATTGGAGTCAATACATTCTAATACTGTATGGAGTGCTCGCTCCGTAGAGTATTGAAACAAAGTTTTATGTGAATCTACTTCGGATGTTTCATCCGAAGCCGATTCGCTCATCCCTACAGACCACATAAGGCCCCATAGGAAAACATTGCAGTGAAACTTCTACCAAATTAACTTTTTTACAGGGTGGAATTTTTTATTAAAAAAGTTGCACTCCGTGTCACCCACTTTACCCGACTTTTGTGTCGAAAAAAGTGGAATATATGGTTTATTAATAAAGTACTATTTCTATACATTAATAAACTGCTTGAGCTGCTTACTTACCCTCACACAATCTCATATATATAAAAATGAGTTTCTGTCTGTCTGGACGTTCTTTATGCGCGACCAAACGACTGGACCGATCTTCACCAAATTTGGCACACAGGTACATCAGGTATCCAGAAAGGTTTTAGATCGGATCTACGCTCTCTAGGACGTACCGTTCCTGAGATATTCCCAAAAAATGACCTAGCCAATACAAGCCTGCAAGGCTTTTTATTCATATCCAAACTGCCATACACACGGTCATATGTCCCTTATCAGCCAATAAAAGCTTGCAGGTTCTACTCCAGGTTGCCATAACAACTGATCACAGGTTTTAGCAGTTCGCAGGTCCTTAAATATTCAGTCATATGACGAATGACGGCACAACTACACTGCTACATACATGGGGGGCAGGGGCCACTATTAAACGGACGGGCGCTGTGGAGTTCACTGTTAAAGGGGCGGGCACTGTGGAGGTCACTGTTAAAGGGGCAGGCACTGAAGGTCACTGTTAAAAGAGCAGGCACTGTGGAGGTCACTGTTAAAGGGGCAGACACTGTGGCGGTCACTGTTAAAGGGGCGGGCACTGTGGCGGTCACTGTTAAAGGGGAGATCACTATTAAAGTGACAGGCAATGTGGAGGTCATTGTTAAAGGGGCGGGCATTGTGGAGGTCATTGTTAAAGGGGCGGGCATTGTGAAGGTCACTGTTAAAGGGGCAGGCACTGTGGAAGTCACTGTTAAAGGGGCGGGTACTGTGGAGGTCACTGTTAAAGGGGCGGCCACTATAAAGGTCACTGTTAAATGGGTGATCAATGTTAAAGGGGCAGGAACTGTGAAGGTCACTGTTAAAGGGGCAGCCACTATAAAGGTCAATGTTAAAGGGGCAGTCAATATTAAAGGGGTGGACACTGTTAAAGGGGCGGGCACTGTGGAGGTCACTGTGAAAGGGGTGTTCACTATGGAGGTCACTGTTAAAGGGGCAGGCACTGTGCAGGTCACTGTTAAAGATATGGTCACTGTTAAAGGGGTGGGCACTGTGGAGGTCACTGTTAAAGGGGCGGCCACTATAAAGGTCACTGTTAAAAAGGTGGTCAATGTTAAAGGGGCGGGCACTGTGGAGGTCACTATCGAAGGGGCGGGGACTGTGAAAATCACTGTTAAAGGGGCAGGAACTGTGAAGGTTACTGTTAAAGGGGCAGCCACTATGAAGGTCTATATTAAAGGGGCAGTCACTGTTAAAGGGACGGGCACTCTGTGGAGGTCACTGTGAAAGGGGTGTTCACTATGGTCACTGTTAAAGGGGCAGGCACTGTGCAGGTCACTGTTAAAGATGTGGTCACTGTTAAAGGGGCGGGCACTGCGGTGGTCAATGTTAAACGGGTGGCCACTATGGAGGTCACTGTTAAAGGGGCGGGCACTGTGGAGATCACTGTTAAAGGGGCAGGCACTGTGGAGGTCATTTTTAAAGGGGCGTGTAATGTAGAGGTCACTGTTATGGGGGAAACTGTTGATATCTTTTTACGACACGGAAACATAAAATGAAATAGATTAAACATACCCATGCAAAGCCGGGTCCTTCTGCTAGTATATTATAAAACTGGAGAAAGCATCTGTCCAACACATCTGGTGACTTCTTCCTGGAGAATAAAATGATCAATGTTAAAGGGATTCTGTCACCAGGATTTCACTTACTGAGCTGTTAACATATACACATCAGTCTCCATGATTTATATTACAATATACTAATATTACTGCCCTGTGTCTTGTAATTTGTCTATAAAATCACTTTTATTAATATGCAAATTACCTAAATAAAGAACCCAAGGGGCTGTCCCTCTGTCCGTTGGAGCCCAGCCGCACCCCTTCTCCTTGAGCCCAGCACCGCCCCACTGCTAATTTATTCACTCCTCATCGCCGGCTTCATATGCCTAGTGCGCGGTAATCTCGCGCATGTGCTGTGGATAGACCTGGCAGCGCCCGCGCAGTTTCCTGGCATCGGCCTCACAGAACACATTGCGCATGCGCGAGATTGCGGCACACCAAGCATATGAAGCCAGCGATGAGGAGTGAATAAATTAGCAGTGAGGCGGTGCTGGGCTCAAGGAGAAGGGGTGCGGCTGGGCTCCAACGGACAGAGGGACAGCCCCTTGGGTTCTTTATTTAGGTAATTTGCATATTAATAAAAGCAATTTTATAGACAAATTACAAGACACAGGGCAGTAATACTAGTATATTGTAATATAAATCATGGAGACTGATGTGGTCATGTTAACAGCTCAGTAACTGAAATCCTGGTGACAGAATCCCTTTAAAATTCAAAGGGGCCAAGCCTTTTTTCCCCCCAACATCATCTGTCAGTGTAGAATCGGGAGGTCTCCATACACATGAAAAACGAAGAAACTGAAGCTCATAAACGTCCAATGGTGAAAAGATAATATACTTTATTAATTACTCAATCAGTGGATGATAAAATGCCATAAAACAAGGGGAGTAGGGAGCACAAGCGCCATCCCAGCTCTACAGTGTCGACAAAGAAAGTCACAGCAATAAGTAAACATTGATGCAATTAGTATGAGTCCAAATATAAAGCATGGCGGTTACCAAAGTAATGTAAGTATGGTGGGTAGTGACCAGAAGGTGATCCACACACAACAACCCGCAACCAAGGCGGTGGTGTGAACCTGCTGGGCCTATATCCCACCTATGTAGCAGTAAGCCAGAGGAGAAGATGTAAATAAAAAGGACTCACCAAAAGTGACAGCGACCTGGATACCTGGGATGGCGTTACCCCGACGCGCGTTTCGGCGTACCTTCGTCAGGGGGTCTCCATACACATTAGATTGTTGGCTGGTCACGAAAAAGTGGCGTGTTCAGCCAACAGCCTAATGTGTATGGGGGGCCTTTAGTCCACACAGACATTAGAATCAAAGCTATTTGATGGAATCTGCTGACAGACATCTAATGTCTTGTCCTGGTGGTACTATTAATTTCCACACAAAGGAGAGCACTCTTTGGGTACTTTCCATTATTTGAAAATAGCACTCCTTCCTACTTCCAGCCACTGTCGGGCCCTTTAGTAAAGAATATCATGTAAAGCCAGCTTTCTCATATACATTCAGCAGATGGTGCTGTTGACCAAGCCACTGACCAAGCCCCCAAAAAGCTTTATACACATGGACTGAGCTCCTGTTTTATAACAGCTATTAAAAGATGTCACAGACTGGACATTTCATGTCTTTAACTCACACTCCACAACCTCATCTTGCCCCCTCTCTGCTGGTGTCTCTCAAGGCTCTGTCCCACGACCCGTACTCTTTTCAATCTATACCTTAGGCCTGGTACAGCTCAGAGTCCCATGTATTTTATGCTACATTCAGCAGAGCTAGCCCTACAGGCCTTGTGCCTGGTATACCAGTGAATTTCCTGGTGATAAGCTGCCTTTAACCCTTTCCTGACTGCCCAAAGTAAATTCACGGCAGCGGCCGGACATTTAAAAATGTGCAGCGGGTACCATAGCTGCCGGGTGTCTGCTGTTTCAGCGTTGATTGTGGCATCTGAAGGGTTAAATGGCGGGGTTCGGCAGGATCACCGTTCCCTGACATTGCGGCCGGGTGCCGGCTGTATGATACATACAAATGCAGGCCCGTAATGCCATACATATACGGCTTTATACGTTAAGGGATTAACACAGTCACAATGTCTTGTAGGGCTAGCTTGGCTGAAGATAATAACATCTTTCACTTATAATATGTAAAATGTACTTTTAATACATATGCAAATAAGCAGTTAAGTGCACTGTGGTCTGGCCTAACCCACTCTGTGCACCCTTGCTCCTCCTTCCTCTGCCAGCCCTGCCCTCTCCTTTATAATTGACAGGGCCAGGTTCCTGCATAGTCATATCACCTGGCCCCGTCAATAAAGACGGAGAGGAAGGGGCTGGAAGAGGAAGCAACAGATACAAGGATGCACTATGTGGCTTAAGCCTGCCCTTGGTGCACTTGACTGCTCATTTGCATATTTATTAAAAGTACTTTTTCTTCACTTTGAAGCAACAGATCGCCAAGTGATATCATTACATTCAGCTGAGCTATCCCTACGAGGCCTTGTGTCTGGTTTACCAGTGAATTTCCTGGTGACAAGTTGCCTTTAACCCTTTCCCGACCGCCTAACGTAAATTCATGTCGGTGGCCGGGCATTTAAAAACATGCAGCGGGTGCTATAGCTGCCAGGGAGTAATTTATTATACTGATATACACTGCGTGCAGAATTATTAGGCAAATGAGTATTTTGACCACATCATCCTCTTTATGCATGTTGTCTTACTCCAAGCTCTATAGGCTCGAAAGCCTACTAACAATTAAGCATATTAGGTGATGTGCATCTCTGTAATGAGAAGGGGTGTGGTCTAATGACATCAACACCCTATATTAGGTGTGCATAATTATTAGGCAACTTCCTTTCTTTTGGCAAAATGGGTCAAAAGAAGGACTTGACAGGCTCAGAAAAGTCAAAAATAGTGAGATATCTTGCAGAGGGATGCAGCACTCTTAAAATTGCAAAGCTTCTGAAGCGTGATCATCGAACAATCAAGCCTTTCATTCAAAATAGTCAACAGGGTCGCAAGAAGCGTGTGGAAAAACCAAGGCGCAAAATAACTGCCCATGAACTGAGAAAAGTCAAGCGTGCAGCTGCCAAGATGCCACTTGCCACCAGTTTGGCCATATTTCAGAGCTGCAACATCACTGGATTGCCCAAAAGCACAAGGTGTGCAATACTCAGAGACATGGCCAAGGTAAGAAAGGCTGAAAGACGACCACCACTGAACAAGACACACAAGCTGAAACGTCAAGACTGGGCCAAGAAATATCTCAAGACTGATTTTTCTAAGGTTTTATGGACTGATGAAATGAGAGTGAGTCTTGATGGGCCAGATGGATGGGCCCGTGGCTGGATTGGTAAAGGGCAGAGAGCTCCAGTCCGACTCAGACGCCAGCAAGGTGGAGGTGGAGTACTGGTTTGGGCTGGTATCATCAAAGATGAGCTTGTGGGGCCTTTTCGGGTTGAGGATGGAGTCAAGCTCAACTCCCAGTCCTACTGCCAGTTTCTGGAAGACACCTTCTTCAAGCAGTGGTACAGGAAGAAGTCTGCATCCTTCAAGAAAAACATGATTTTCATGCAGGACAATGCTCCATCACACGCGTCCAAGTACCCCACAGCGTGGCTGGCAAGAAAGGGTATAAAAGAAGAAAATCGAATGACATGGCCTCCTTGTTCACCTGATCTGAACCCCATTGAGAACCTGTGGTCCATCATCAAATGTGAGATTTACAAGGAGGGAAAACAGTACACCTCTCTGAACAGTGTCTGGGAGGCTGTGGTTGCTGCTGCACGCAATGTTGATGGTGAACAGATCGAAACACTGACAGAATCCATGGATGGCAGGCTTTTGAGTGTCCTTGCAAAGAAAGGTGGCTATATTGGTCACTGATTTGTTTTTGTTTTGTTTTTGAATGTCAGAAATGTATATTTGTGAATGTTGAGATGTTATATTGGTTTCACTGGTAAAAATAAATAATTGAAATGGGTATATATTTGTTTTTTGTTAAGTTGCCTAATAATTATGCACAGTAATAGTCACCTGCACACACAGATATCCCCCTAAAATAGCTAAAACTAAAAACAAACTAAAAACTACTTCCAAAAATATTCAGCTTTGATATTAATGAGTTTTTTGGGTTCATTGAGAACATGGTTGTTGTTCAATAATAAAATTAATCCTCAAAAATACAACTTGCCTAATAATTCTGCACTCCCTGTATGCCTATATTAGGCGTATTTCAGGCGTAGATGGCAGTGCAGTGGTTAGTTGCGCCACAATCTGTGACTTTTCCCCGCTCTCGCCAGGTCTAAAAAAGTGGGCCTGTTTTAGGTGTAAAAAATTGTCTAAATGTAAGCCAGCTAGGAAGCTGTCTTACATTTAGAAGTGGTGGTGGATGCGACGAAGTTATGTAGAGGTCGGTGCTTCTTCATAACTTTGGTGATCCACCGCCAGTGCAGGGGCTTTATTAAGACCAACGTCTAAAATGCCAGTCTTAATAAATGAGCCCAAAGTTTTTAAAAATAAAACAATTTTAAATCTAAAATTTTCCCCAAAATGTAAATAAAAATATGTAAACAATAAAAAAATCACCTTTTTAAGACGCAGCTCCACTTCTTCCTGGGTCAGACAGGGCACTTTTAATGGGGAATGTACTTTTACATTCTGCATTTCATCTGACAGTTTATTTTCCTTAGTGAATACAGTGGAGAAAAAAATATTTAACAGCTTTGCTTTCTCCTCGTCGCTCTCTGCAACTCCCCCCTCATTACTCTGTAAAGGGCCAACACCTTCAGATTTATACTTTTTACCATTTATATAATTGAAGATTTTAGGATGCTTTTAAAAATATCTCAATTTGTGGCTGCATTTTCAATTTTGAGAACTTTGTCCCAGTTAGTTAGGCCTATGGTCTCTCTTAGTTGGCTAAATTTAGCTTTTTTGAAGTTTGGTATTTTTGTTCCTCCCTGAAGAAACACTCTTTTGAATGACAATTGGAAGGTTATTACTTTATGGTCCCTATTGCCCAGGTGTCCCCCAACCTGCACATCTGTTGTTCTGTCAGGTCTATTGGTTAATACTAAGTCTAGTATGGCCGTCCTTCTAGTCGGGTCTTGAACCAGTTGGGAAAGGTAATTGTCTTTGGTTATTGCCAGGAACCTGTTTTCTTTATGAGATCCACAGGTTTCAGTTTCCCATTATATATTTGGGTAGTTGAAGTCCCGCATAATAACCACCTCATTATGATTTGCCGCCTCGTCTATTTAGTTTAGAAGTAAATTTACCCACAGTGGCTCCAGAAGTTCATGTCCCTCACTTATATCTTCCTGGAGTGTGGGCTTTAGACAGGTCTTTAGATAAAGGCAGACCCCTCCCCCTGTCACGGATGATGTTGCAGAAAGCTGGAACTTATAAATAAACATCCGACTGGCTTGATCCCAAACTAAGGAGCATATGGGTGAGCCCTATAAAACCCCTAGAGCTCTCCCTGACTGCTATGCCCATGCAAAGGTCTTTATGGTAGACGATTGCATGTCCACGTACCTTATACTATCTGACACCTGAAAACCCTATAATAGTGAGGGGACACGACCACCGGCTCCCTGCACTTAATACGGACGGAGTCAGGGTCACCTACAAGCCAGCAAGGAAACACAAATAAAGGAAACAGACTTATCTGAGGAATCAGGAGAAGCAGCATCCAGCAGTGAACAACTCATCCAGGAGAAGTATAAACCGCAAAGTGAGGCAGTATGGGAGGGAATATAAAGGGAGACAATTAGTGTAAATAGGTGACAGCTAGGAGAAGGAAAGGAGATGACAAAGTGAAACCAAAACAAAGAACGTCATGCAAGAGGTAGCGAAGAACGTCTAACAGACCTTCTCACAGATCTGGCGGTGACACCCCCTCTCTGGTTTTGACGATCTTTTCTAAACAGACTGTAATCCAGCCATGTCTCAGTTATTCCTGCTATATTATAGTCCTCCTCACACATCAGTAATTCCAGTTCCCCAGTTTTATTAGTCAGGCTTCTGGCATTAGTGTCATACAATTGAGAGGTGTTTTTTTTTGTATTAAAAGTCAAGAAAAACTATACATATAAAAATAAGCCCTCATTTGGCTATGTGAATGGAAAATAAAAAAGTTATGGCTTTGGGAGAGCTGAAGGCTAAAAAACAAAAATTATTGTCATTGAGGGGTTAAGTCATCTAATCACCACTGCAGACAATGCAGGTATTAGTGTCATTAGGGGCAGGGGGAATAGTTTGTTTTTCACATTACCAACAAGGGCATGTACGCTAAACTTCATGGACAGCACAGAATCACTGCATAAGCGCCTGCATGGAGGTTGTAAGCGTTTAAAAAGCTGAAGAAACATGCATAGCTGCCAAACAGTAGTGTACATAGAGAAGTGAGGGCCCCATAGTAAGGCTTAAACCAGGCCCCCCACACAGGACAAAGGAGTTTCTGACTAAACCCTTTTCAATGACCCTTGGGCCATTTTTCCACTGCTTCATTTGCTAAAAGTTGTTCCTTAAGAGGGTAGAGTCCAAGTTTTTACCCCCAGTAGAAGAGTAGATAATCGCAAGACTGGGCCCCCTCTTGCCCTGAGCCCCATAGCAGTCGCATGGTCTGCCGCTATGGTAGTTACGCCCCTGCTGTCAAAAGTCCAAAAAAGAAAAGGGGTATGAGTGAGCAGCCACCTATCCGCAAGAAGGCCTTGGGTACCACTAGGGGTTACTGTGGCCATAAAGTGCAGTAAAACACAGAACGGTCACTCAGCCATGAGAGGGCAGGAGTTACATCCTACCAGCTGCTGTATGTGTATACCAAGCTCTCCTGCTATGCATTAGACTGTATTCCATGGAAGTAGTAATTATATATTGTATTAATATACTAATATTTATGCATTGTATGACAATATAATTTATAAATGCACTGTATAGTGGTATGTTGGGGGGGGGGGGGGGGGGGGCAATGTCTAAAATATCATAGTTAGGCCTGTGTCCTGGATCTTTTCAAATCCTACCTACACCTCTGGGCACAAAATTGACAAGTAGGTCATTAATCAGGTATAGATACTGTATTTCCTTTAGGATAATATACACTTTTGACATCCACATTTGATGTTAATTTTCGCCACCAGAGGGCAGCACTTACACATAGTACAATTACACTATATAAACTTAATGGACTTCAGCTAAGCTCCACAGCTGGTATTCGCCAGATCTATACGAGCATGCACAAAGTCGTCTAAATTCACCTTGAGGTGTCCTGGCACACCACATTGAAATATGTGCAGTATGTGCAATGTCAGACTATTGATTGTAGATCTGAAACAGCCTTGTTAAACACATCAGATAGGTTACCATTATTAATCATGTTGAATAGATCAATAATTTGTATCTCCCACCTTGTCTGACCCTCAAATTTTCTCCTCCTTTCCATTATAAAGATAAGGCGTGGAACTAGATAGACTGCAGTTCACATTCTACTGTAGTATTGTAGTGAATGTCATATACATTTAGGCTAGGGCTACAAAGTGACTTTTTGTAGCACGACTGATTGATTTTAACTATTGAACTACAGATGAAATCCAAATGAATGCATTCAGATGAATGCAATCTTGTGGACTGCAGCTATCATTCAATAGTTCAAATCAATCAGTCGAGCTACAAAAAGTTGAGTGTAGTCCAGGCTTTAGAAGTTAAGCTAGTTTGCATTTCAATCTATGGCAGCACTGAAGAGTTTACATCCAATCAGAACATTAATCATATATAAATCAATAGGCAAAGTTTCATAAGTATATGTTATAGTTATTTGCAGATATTTTAATTTTTCCATTCTGATGTGCTGGCAATTTTTCTAAAAGTGATAGCATTATTTGCTGATAAAAAGATTTGTAAGTTTTTTTGTCATCATGTTCAGTTGACAAAGTGAAAGTTTTACTTATCAGGAACTAATTTAAAGGGGTTTTCTGGGAGTCAATATTGATGGCTTATCCTTAGGATAGGTCATCAATATGTGATCGGTGGGGCTGTGACTCCCAACACCCCCAACGATCAGGTGTTTCAAAAGGCTCTGGTGAGGGCTGCAGACTGCACCACAACTTTCAACCTAAAGACGCAGATACTGTTGTGGACAGACAGGGAACCACAGCCGGGAATAGCGATTCCTGGAGATGGTCCGTTTAACTATCAACCTGAGCTGCACCACATGACGTCACAATGTCACTGACGGAGAGACGTTGTGTGTGCAGGTCAGTCGGCAGAGGGTTGGGGGCAGCTGCTATATTAAGTTGTTTCTTATTCTTAATTATTGTTGAGCGAAGCAAGCTTCGGATGCTTCATCCGATCGCACTTTGTTCGAAGCTTTGGAATAATACTGTATGGAGATCAGTCTCCGTACAGTATTAGAACGTATGAGCTCTGACGAGCTGAAGTTAGTTAATCACGAAGTCGCGCGTGACGTCGTTGAATAACTTCGGCAATTGACTTTTAAAGTGGAAAACCACTTAAAAACGTGGAACCAAACGCTTTAGTTCCGAGCTACCGACGAATGTCCGTACAATATTATTCTGAAGTTTTAAACGAAGTGACTTCTGATGAAGCATCCTAAGTTCGCTTCGCTCAACACTATTCTTAGGGTACTTTCACACTAGCGTTAGAAGAATCCGGCAGGCAGTTCTGGCAACGGAACTGCCTGCCGGATACGGAAATCAACATGCAAACAGAGATCATTTGTTTCCGGATCTGGATGCGGATCAGTCTCTCCGGTGTCATCCAGGAAAAAAGGAATCGGTATTAATTTTTTTCCCATTTTTAAAGGTCTGCGCATGCATGTTTCTTGAACACTTCGTACCGGATCCGGCATTATTACATTTCAATAGAAATTAATGCCGGATCCGGCATTCCGGCAAGTGTTCTGGAATTTTCGCCGGAGAAAATACAGCAGCATGCTGCGGTATTTTCTCCGGCCAAATACCGTAAAAGGGACGGAACGGAAAACATTCTGATGCATACTGAACGGAATGCTTTACATTCAGAATGCATTAGGATAAAACTGATAAGTTTTTTTCCGGTATTGGGCCCCTATGACGGAACTCAATACTGGAAAACTTTAATGCTAGTGTTGAAGTACCCTTAATTGATCGCGTTGATTTAGAGGCTTTTAGCATGCACTGCCATGTTTTACCATTTGGTTGACAGCTATATATGGAAGTTGTGTTAGGCCGAATGCACATGGCCGTGTTCCGCGGCCGAGAGCGGTCTGTGGTATGCCGGGCTGGATTCCTGTTCAGAGCAGGAGCGCACGGCGTCATTGGTTGCTATGACGCCGTGCGCTTCATGCCGCCGCTGCTGTACAGTAATACACTATACGAGTGTATTACTGTACAGCAGCGGCGGCATGAAGCAGTGATGCTTAAAGGGAATCTGTCACCTCCAAAAACCATCCCAAGCCGCCAGCAGTACCTGCGTGTAGCTAGCAGTGTGTTTCCGACAATAATTTTCTTCCTGAAGGCCGATGTGGCTAAATCTCAGAAAACGTTCTTCTATCCCCAACCGGCGCGCTTCTCCAGTCATGCTTGAAGTCAAGGGGGCAGCGGCCTCCTTGCTTCAAGTCAAGATAACCACGCCCCCTTCCCTGTGACTGACAGCCGGCAGTTCGGCTGGCTTTGTCGAACTCTCTGCATAAGCTCTGTCAGTCACAGGGAAGGGGGCGTGGTTATCTTGACTTGAAGCAAGGAGGCCGCTGCCCCCTTGACTTCAAGCATGACTAGAGAAGCACCGGCAGGGGATAAAACAACGTTTTCTGAGCTGTAGCCGCATCAGCCTTAAGGAAGAAAATTATCGTCGGAAACACACTGCTGGCGGCTTGGGATGGTTTTTGGAGGTGACAGGTTCCCTTTAACACAGAGCCATCTACTGCCAGCTTAACATAGTTCCTCCTGCATTAAGCTGCAGCTGTTGCTGTATTCCAACACGTAGTAACGTTCATTTCTGATAATCGACCCAACAATTGTACGGTGTAAATCCACCTTATGTGTTTGATTAGGGCCCCCAGACATAACTTTGCTCGGGGACCTCAGAAAAGCCAAGTCCACCCTATGTGGAGGAAAACCTTAATGCCTTTAAGATCTTTTTACATGGATTTAATGGCAGGCAATTATCAGAAACTAACCATTTGTTCCTGATAATTGTATAATTGTTAAACTGAACTGAGAGCTGCATTTACATGCAGCACTCCTTTCCTTTATATGTGAACAGGCAGTCACTGGTACCTACTGTAGACAGATTCATTGTTCTGGGCAGCAGATCCTGTTTAAACAAGATGGTACGCTACCCACAAACAATGATTTTATGTGCCACATAAAAGATGCGATCACCCGATGAATGAGCATTTCATTGTGCATTGGATGATTAGCGGCGCATTTATACCGGCAGTTGTTGGGGACAAACACTCATCCCCAATAACTGCTCTGCTCCTTGGCACATGTTAACCCCTTCCCAACTGCCCACTGGCTATATACGTTCTATCTGCACATACCCCTTGCAGATAGCACTTATATAAACAGTCAGGCAGCACTGGGATTAAAGCTCCTGCAATCTAGCAGGAGCAGGTCGGGTCCTAGCTGTCAGACACAGCGGGGACCCTGAGGAGAAGACAAGTTTATTACCGCTTCTGCCTTCTCCTGTGTCCCGGCAGGAGATTGTGGGGTAGCGCAGGGAGGGAGAGCAGGAAGTGGCTGAGCCACTTCCTCCATTAGTTCCGGCAGTCACGTGACCGCCAGGTGTCTTGGGGCAGGAGCAGAGCTTCAGGGTCTAAGGAGACCCTGATCAGCTCTGCCTGTATGTAAAGCCCCCACAAGGGGCTGTTTTCCCCTATAACTGGGGCTCCTGTGGATGCCCCAGTTACAGTGGAAACAGCGCAAGTAAAAAAAAAATAAAAAAAAGTCAGTTTCCTCCATAGGTCTTTTAATGAACTCCTGGGGGACATACTACGTGCCAAAAATAAATTTATATATAAGTAAAAAGAAATAATAAAAAACTGTCCGTTTTAATATTTAAAAAGCTGTAATTAAAAAAAATGACTTTTTAATAAGAATTTGCAGTTTTTCAAAAAAAAAAAAGGGAAAAAAAAAGTGATAATAAAAAGTTTTAAGTGTCAGGTTAAAAACATCACAAAAATTATTTTGGTAGTCAAATAAAAAAAGTTAGGGTCACTAAACCACCACATGCATATCACAAAAAATTACCTGGACATTCAGGCCTTTTTTTTTAGGCCCGGTCATGAAAGACTGGACCTTTGGAAATAAAATGATCTGCTAGAATGGAAAATCTGCTTATTCAGACAGTGTGATAGATGGGCTATTCCACAGATATCTGGGTACTTGTGTACTAAGGTCTGATATCTCACAGCTTTATGATAAACTCAAGTAGAGCCACTCAGTAAAGAACAGATAACAAGCGTAAGTATTTTTATTAGGTGATGTACATAAGAGCACTTTATTGAACAGACATCCCAATGTAAAGACATTTCAAGTGACTCTACTGCCAGTAGGGACCAACACTGCCTGAAATGTCCCCAATTATTGTCAGCAATAAATTAGTGGCTCGTGTGAAAGATGTGGGAGTAATAAAACCCATTCATCTCCTTTTTTGTCTGAGCTATTTTCTTATTAGTCATGATTGCCAGGATATCTGCTCTGTGTCACACCCTACGGGACAGTATATGAAAATTGGAGAATGTTCCTATATGACGTTACTTCAATGATAAGTTACAATGGTGTCATATCCTATGGGATAGCATATCAAAAAGGGTAAATATTCCTATGTGACTGCTTCATTGATGACCTGCAGTGCAGTCCCTGAACTAGGAATTGTTAAAAAATTAGACCGTTTTACCCTGAGTGTTCCTTTAAAGGGGTACTCCAAAACTACACTATTTGTGATGTATACTTAAGCGGTCACCCCCCAAACACATTAGGTGGTTGGCCGGTCCCACCAAAATCTGTGGATTCAGACGAGAACCTATAGTTTATGGAGAGTTACAGTAGGATAGGCCATCAATATCAGATTCAGTAGTAGCTGTGCCTGGTATTGCAGCTCAGTATCATTCATTTGAATAGGATTGAGCTACAATACCAGACACAGCAAATACCAAAAGTAATGAGCTGGGCTGGTAAAGAGTAGGGACCACCCCAGATCTGATACTGGTGGTCTATCCAAAGGATTTCAGATTCACTCCTGCATTAGTCTTAAAGGAGTTGTCAAATGAAAATTATTCTACAGTTTTCAAACCAGCACCTGGATCTGAATACTTTTGTAATTGCATGTAATTACAAATTTAGCATAGCCACTGAGTTATTCAATAAAATGTTTCGGTATAGCGCCACCTGCTGTTAGCTTTTTTCTTATTCCTTTGTCCGGCTTACCGAGATGGCTGCACACGCTCCGTTTCATCTTCAACTGCCTCTTGAGCTGTGATAGGGGAGAGCTGCAGCAGAAAGGACACTCCCCTCGAGATGCCAGCTTGATAGAAATCTAGCAGAGCAATGAATGGGGAGATCTCTGGATCCATGTGAGGTACAGGTCTGGTTCTAGCTTTGTTAGGGTTCATGCACACGAATGTATGTATTTTGCAGTCCGCAAAACACGGATCCGCAAAAAATACTGATGACGTTCCTTTCACATCTATATTTCATCAGTTTTTTTTTTTGTAGATCTATTGTAACAATGCCTATCCTTGTCCGCAAAACAGACAAGAATAGGACATGTTCTATCTTTTTTGCGGAACGGCCGTGCGGACATACGGAAATGGAATGTACACTGAATCATTTCCGTTTTTTGGCGGACCCATTGAAGTGAATGGTTCCGCATATGGGCCGCAAAAAACCCCGGAACGGACACAGAAAAAAAATACGTTAATGTGCGTGAGCCCTTAGAAAGAGATTATGTACTATTTAATGTCTGATGATCATTTTTTACATTAGTTGTGGGATAACCCCAATGTATGCAAACACTGCACCTAATCAGATCAAGGCACTAAAGGTATGGACATCTTTGAATTCACTTTATTTCCAGCACCATAAGATGCACCTAGGGTTTTAGAGGAGGAAAATAAGAAGTAAAACATTTTTCATCAGACCTTAGACCAGACAAAAAAATTTATTAAAGAACTTGCCTCTCCTGTTATGGGCGGCAGTGCCACTTGGGAGATCCAGCACACTTTTCCTGCAGGGCTGCACTGTGACTGGACGTCACATAGCGTCAGGTTATAGTGCATGCTTACGCGCACCCAACGTGATGCTGTACGCTGTTAGGACACAGCTGCGGCACTGGTGCTCAGAGAAGAACAGTGTGTGGTGAAGAAAGCCAGCATCCACTATATTCACCGCTCCCCAGGCCTGTTGTACTAATGAACGCTTCCATAACAAAAGTGTCTATTAATATGCACATTTATACTGCAGGAATACAGTAATTATTTTTACTGCTTATTTGCACCCTAAATGCAAAATTATGCAACTTTATAAATAGTGTAATTTAAAAATGTTTTTACATTTTGATTATTATGATGATGTATAGTCTTGTGTACACGCAGTCTTACCCTTAGGGCCTCGATGCGCTTAGCTGGCTGAAAAGAAGGCATGACACTTTACCATGGGCCACAAAGGCCTAGAGAATAAGGCACCTATTCCAGAGACCAATTTCCTAGCACTTATCAAATGGAGAATCAAGAAAGAAAAAGGGAGGGAAGGTAGGGGGATCTCAAGGTTCAAAGGGTTTGGACGAGATACAGAGAATGTGAAGAGAACAAAATTAACATGAGGAAAAGGTATCTTTAAAATAGTAGGGACATTACCAACCGTGAATTTATAGACTAAGATTTAGGAAAACCCCCAAAATTATATGAACCAAAAATAAGTGTTACATAGGAAGATCAAACGCCTGTTTGAAAAGTAGGGTTTTCAGTGCACGTCTGAATGAGAGAAGACTGGGAATCATTTTCAGGGCCAGAGGTAGGTGGTTCCAAAATCTGGCCCCTTGAGCCGAAAAGGATCTACCTCCACGTCTGATCTTATTAACTTGCGGGATGTTAAAATTCGCAGTTACCAGAGTGTAGAGTGTATGCAAATCCTGTACCTAGCTGATGTTGCTCCTGGATCGTAAAAAAAAAAAGTCAGGGCACTGCTCTTGTTTCTGACAGCTGTCTTTACTGCCTGCTCTCAGTGTTAGGCCTCATGCACACGACCATGTCGTTTTTTTGCGGTCCGCAAACTGCAGATCCGCAAAAAATCGAAGCCGCCCGTGTGCCTTCCGCAATTTGCGGAACAGAACGGGCGGCCCATTGTAGACATGCCTATTCTTGTCCGCAAAACGGACAAGAATAGGACATGCTATATTTTTTTTGCGGGGCCTAGGAAAGGAGCAACGGATGGGGACAGCACACAGAATGCTGTCCGCATATTTTGCGGCCCCATTGAAGTGAATGGGTCCACATCCGAGCCTCAAAAACTGCGGCTCGGATGTGGACCATAACTACGGTCGTGTGCATGAGGCCTTAGAGATAGCAGCAGAACAGATGTGTGTGGAGAAGAGAGGAGAGGATCGAAAGATGGCATCTCACAAAGTGTGTAGATACGGCGGAAAGCACACACAGGGCAGATTGCTGGGGGAAGACAGCAGCATCCTAGACACACAGATCCAGCATGAATTAACGAGTGAAGTTCACATGAGATAAGCCCAAAACTAAGAGCAGGTTATACACTGTATAACTGGGGTCTGAAAATGAACAAAGGAATGAAGATTGCAGAATGAAACTCCGTGCAACTGTTTTTTTTTTTTTTTAACTAAAGATAACCACTAAAAGAAATTCCATGTCTGAGGTGTCCATAGCATTTAAGACACCATTCTACTGGGATACAGAGAGACCAAGTGACATAGTTTTCTGTTAAAAATCCTTTAATAGGTATAATATTATTAAAAAAAATATAATTTCATTTCACAATGGCAAGAAAAGCACAACAGGACAGTGACATCAGGATTTTACAACATAGTAATCTAGCAATCAACAAAGATGAAAGATTATTTACAGCACAGTAGTGTCTACATCAAGACGGGCAACCTTCACCACTTGAGCTGTTCACGTGAGTGCTGGGAGCTGCCTACTGAAGAGCAGATGTGCAGATGGTCGACTTCTATTGATCTATAGTCATAACACAGCTGTTGGTGGCAAATTACTTTCACATATTGATTCTTGTAACAGTTTTGTTGAATACATTTTTAGGAAATGCCGGAAAATCATCTTTCAATTAGAATATTTACAAAAGAACAAAAGTTTTAAGGCATCAACCTGTACAAAACAATTTCCTTCGGCCTCATACAGAATAACATCTAGAACACAGGCAGACTTGAAACTTATGGCTATAGCTTTTATGTAGTACTAGAACATGCAATACAAGAGAGTTGGTGTTTTTTTATTTTTTATTTGACAGTCCAAATGACAGATCCAAATTAGGCGGTTATGCCATCATCTCTATAAAATTTATATACAGAAGATTCATAAAGACTATCTCCGTCAGTGCTCAGATCATCATCATCCTCCAAGTCATTCAACATCTTGCTTGGTGAACATCTGCGTCTACTACAAGAAAAAATACATTGAATACAGTAAATATACCGCGATCATTTATCTGCTCAAAACATCCAGAAATTTTAGATTAAATTACAGGACAATAAAGAACATTGATACTGGGAAAATAGTATTCATAATGACTGATTTATCACCAAGTGTGGGGCTTTTAGCTAAGGTTTTTAAGGAATTTGTCAGCAGATTTGTACCTATGAAACTGGCTGACCTGTTGCATGTATACTTGGCAGCTGAAGTCATCTGTGCTGGGGGGGCCCATGGTCTTATGTGCCCTCACGGCAGAGATGAATTATGTCCTTATATATGCAAATTAGCCTATAGGAGCAACGGGGGCGTTGCTGTTACACCTTAGAGCAGGCATCTCAAACTCCCGGCCCTCCAGCTGTTGCAAAACTACAACTCCCAGCATGCCCGGACAGCCTACAGGTATCAGCCTGCAGCAGGGCATTGTGGGAGTTGTAGTTTTACAACAGCTGGAGGGCCGCGAGTTTGAGATGCCTGCCTTAGAGGCTTAGCTCTTTCTGCAACGGACGTGCCATCTGCACTTTGACAGGACCAGGCGTGATGATATTTTCACTGCCTGTCCCTGTCAAAGTGGAGAGGGAGCAGCAGTTGCAGAGAACAGAGTCTCAAGGTGTAATGGCAATTCCCCCATTGCTCCTAGAGGCTCATTTCCATATATTAAAACAATTTTTCTCAGCAATGTGGGCACAAATGAACATGGGACCTACACAGATGCCCTCAGCTGCAAAGCGCACATACCACAGGTCAGCCAGATTCATAGGTACAAACCTGCTGACAGATGCTATTTAATTTCTGTATATTACAATAAAAAACCTTTCGGATTTTCAAATAGTCTCCCAGACTCGAGACTTTCTAAACTTTTCTCCAAGCCTTACAGATGTTATTTGCTTTGTCAAGTACAAGCAATAATTATTTCTCAATTAAACTATCATGGAAATGTGACATTTTTAAGATTTATTTTTATTTTAACTTGTGTATTTTTGCATGGATAAAGAGAATAAAAGTAAATAATGAAATATTGTAGCTCTTACAGTCTATAGCAAGCCTGGTTGTTATCATAATTGCCAGCCAGCAGAAGATTCATGATCTAGTGTAGTGCAACATGTACAGAATATGGATATTTTTAAAATGAGATTGACCAACCTCAGCTCCTTCTTTGCTGCGTTTAGCTGTGCTTGTAGCTGCTCATTGATGTCAACTTGTTCCTCCAAATCTCTTTGAAGCTTCTTTTTGGCACCTTCTAATCGATCTATTTCTTCCTCTGCTTCTTCAACTTGTCGCTTCATTGATTTCAATCGTAAACTTAGCTAGACAAAGAATATTTTTTTTGTGTGTTATATAATATTGTATTTATTATATACATACAGGTGTTCATACATATGTTTTCATTTTGTCAATTGACAAGATGTTCCCATTCCCACTTATACTAATGTTTAACTGGTGCTGCTAATATTACGTGCAAATGTACACACTGCAAAATGGTGTCAATAAATGACTGTCCAACAGAGGGCGTAAGTGTCTAAAAAATTACCTGACTTGATGCACAAACCGCCACCTGTTGTAGAAACAATATATATATATATATATATATATATATATATATATATATATATATTATAATACTTCTCTAGCAAAAAGGTGGATCTATGGTAAAGATAAAACCAATGAAGGTATGGAACATTGCTAAGATAGGCCAGAACATACCGATCATAAGGTTCAATCTCTTGTACAGTGCCACTCTTGACCTAATGCTGTTCAGGAACTGCAACTCCCTAGTTGGGAGTAGTACTGGACAGAGAAAATTGTCAAATGGTTGGGACCCCCATGTCTTTAGCTTAAACTTCAATTGTTTTAAGCACCGCTTCAAATGAGAATCCAAAAAAAGTATGAGCATAAGGCTGCTTTCACACGAGCGAACTCCGGACTCGGAGCGCGAGTATAACACAGCGCCCATCCTGAACCCCCAGCACTGCCGGGGTCACATAGCATTATATTGATTTATGATGCTGTTTAACCCTTACAGTTCTGGAATGTATTCGATAACAGTGACAGCATTAAGAGTGTACAACTCGCTTGTGTGAAAGCAGCCTAAATGAGAACATTGTTGCAAAATTGACCACAGAGTGTTGCTATATTGCTAGCCATTTGAAGGGTACTTTCACACTTGCGTTTTTCTTTTCCGGCATAGAGTTCCGTCACAGGGGCTCTATACCGGAAAAGAACTGATCAGGTATGTCCCCATGCATTCTGAATGGAGAGTAATCCGTTCAGGATGCATCAGGATGTCTTCAGTTCAGTGGTTTTGACTGATCAGGCAAAACAGAAAACCGCAGCATGCTACGGTTTTATCTCCGGCGAAAAAAAAGGAAGACTTGCCTAAATGCTGGATCCGGCATTTTTTCCCATAGGAATGTATTAGTGCCGGATCCGGCATTCAGAATACCGGAATGCCGGATCCGTCCTTCCGGTCTGCGCATGCGCAGACTGAAAAAAAGGTGAAAAAAATAAATGCCGGATCCGTTTTTGCCGGATGACACCAGAAAGACGGATCCGGCATTTCAATGCATTTTTTCGACTGATCAGGCATTTTAAAGACTGATCAGGCATTTTTAAGACTGATCAGGATCCTGATCAGTCTTACTAATGCCATCAGTTGGCATACGTTTTGCCTGATCCGGCAGGCAGTTCCGGCGACGGAACTGCTTGCCGGATCTCTCTGCCGCAAGTGTGAAAGTAGCCTAACTCAAGAGTCATAGTAAAAACGTGGCAAAGTGTAGACATTTTCTCAATATTTGACACCACTCCCACTTGCAATATAAATGTCATCTTTAAGAAATCCATCATTAAAACACATTAAAAAGCACTAAGACACACAACGCAGCACAGGGAGGAATGGCAGGCAATACTAGTAACAATAGTATAATCACAGATGGTACCACATAGAGTTAACACCCAAAATAAAGTGCAAGTGCCTATCCAAGTATCATACACTGAGGTTAATAATTAGACACATACATAGTGCAAAGATGACCAAAATGGGGTTGCGCTCCATGTGGGAGGTATGTGGCTTGCCCAAATAGTGTAAAAGAATAAACCTTCCACAATGCTGAGAAATCATGTGACTATGGGAGAACTTATCATATAGGATGTGATGCAGTTGGAGTGATATACTTTGCTACTTGTCCATGTGATTAAATATATATTGGTTTGACAAGAAGAGAATTGAGGAGGAGATTAAGAAAACATGTAGCAAGAGATTCCGGCTGCAAAATGAACTGACCCTTCTGACCTCGGGGTAAGAGGTACTGACAGAATCTACCCAAACATTAGGGGTGGGGCTATGAAAACATTTTTGGCCCAGGATGAATGTACATGGGAGAGAATTCTTAGCACAATGACAACAATGAGATTGAACATCGACTTAGGGCGCCTTCACACATTTAATAGGGCATACAATGTAGGGGGAAGCTGGAAAAAATTCCAAATGGGGTGGAATTATAAAAACAAAAACACAATTCCACCACAGTTTTATGGGTTTTGTTTCTATGGTGTTCCCTATGCGTTAATACTGACCAGTTAGGCCCCTTTCACACGGGCGAGAATTCCACGCAGGTGCAATGCGTGAGGTGAACGCATTGCACCCGAACTGAATCTGGACCCATTCACTTCAAAGGGGCTCTGTACATGAGCGGTGATTTTCACACATCACTTGTGCGTTGCATGAAAATTGCAGCATGCTCTATATTCAAGCAAGTGCGGATGCGGTGCGATTTTCACGCATGGTTGCTAGGAGACGATCAGGATGGGGACCCGATCTTTATTATTTTCCCTTATAACATGGTTATAAGGGAAAATAATAGCATTCTTAATACAGAATGCTTAGTAAAATGTCTATTGAGGGGTTAAAAATAATAAATTTAACTCACCCCATCCACTTGGTCGCGTAGCGGATCTCCTCTTCTTTCTACAGGACCTGGCTAAAGGACCGTTGATGACGTCACTGCACTCATCACATGGTCACATGGTTAAATTTGTTTATTATTTTTAACCCCTCAAAGGACATTTTACTAAGCACTCTGTATTAAGAATGCTATTATTTTCCCTTATCACCATGTTCTTCTGTGAAGAAGTTCGGGTCTGGGTACCAAACATGCCCATTTTTCTCACGAGCGTGCAAAACGCATTAAAACGCTTTGCACTCGCGTGGAAAAATCGCGCATTTTCCCGCAATGCACCCGCATCTTGTCCGGCCCTCACACGCGACGTCTTGAGATTTATATAATTTTTCTTGTGTTTTAACCCCTTCTACCCTGGGCCAGTTTTCGCCCTCCTGCCCAGGCCATTTTTTGCAAATCTGACAGGTGTCACTTTATGTGGTAATAACTTTGGAACACTTTTACTTATCCAAGCCATTCTGAGAATGTTTTCTCGTGACACATTGTACTTCATGATTTTAGAAACAATTCTTAAAATTTTTAAGAAAATTTCCAAAACCCACTTTTTAACCCCTTAAGGACACGGTCATATTTCACTTAAAGGACCAGGCCATTTTTTACAAATCTGACCAGTGTTTATGTGTGAATAACTTTAAAACACTTGTACTTATCCAGGCCATTCTGAGACTATTTTTTCGTCACATATTGTACTTCATGACACTGGTAAAATGGAGTAAAAAAAATTCATTTTTATTTATAAAAAAATACAAAATTTACCCAAAATTTTCAATTTTCAAGTTTCAATTTCTCTACTTCTATAATACATAGTAATACCTCCAAAAATAGTTATTACTTTACATTCCCCATATGTCTACTTCATGTTTGGATCATTTTGGGAATGCAATTTTATTTTTTTGGGATGTTACAAGGCTTAGAAGTTTAGAAGCAAATCTTAACATTTTTCATACATTTTCTAAAACCCACCTTTTAAGGACCAGTTCAGGTTTGAAGTCATTTTGTGAGGCTTACATAATAGAAACCACCCACAAATGACCTCATTCTAGAAACTACACCTCTCAAGGTATTCAAAACTGATTTTACAAACATCGTTAACCCTTTAGGTGTTCCACAAGAGTTAGTGGCAAATGGAGATAAAATTTCAGAATTTAGTTTTTTTGGCAAATTTTCCATTTTAATAAATTTTTTCCAGTTACAAAGCAAGGGTTAACAGCCAAACAAAACTCAATATTTATTGCCCTAATTCTGTAGTATGCAGAAACACCCCATATGTGGTCGTAAACTACTGTACGGGCACACGGCAGGGTGTAGAGGGAAAAGAACGCCGTGTGGTTTTTGGAAGGCAGATTTTGCTGGACTGGTTTATTTACACCATGTCCCAAATTGAAGCCCCCCTGATGCACCCCTAGAGTAGAAACTCCATAAAAGTGACCCCATTTTGGAAACTACGGGATAAGGTGGCAGTTTTGTTGGGACTATTTTTAGGGTACATATGATTTTTGGTTGCTCTATATTACATTTTTGTAAGGCAAGGTTACCAAAAATAGAAATTCTGAAATTTCATCTCCATTTACCATAAACTGTTGAGGAACACCTGAAGAGTTAATAAAGTTTGTAAAATCAGTTTTGAATACCTTGAGGGGTGTAGTTATTAGATGGGGTCACTTTTATGGAGTTTCTACTCTAGGGGTGCATCAGGGGTTCTTCAAATGGGACATGGTGCCCAAAAAAAAGGCCATCAAAATCTGCCTTCCAGAAACCATA
Organism: Bufo bufo; assembly: GCF_905171765.1. Classification (NCBI taxonomy): domain Eukaryota; kingdom Metazoa; phylum Chordata; class Amphibia; order Anura; family Bufonidae; genus Bufo; species Bufo bufo. Next base: position 644,265,929 of record NC_053389.1, read on the forward strand.
TGGCGTTCCTTTCCTTCTGCGCCCTGCCGTTTGGCCATACAGCAGTTTACGACCACATATGGGGTGCTTCTGTAAACTGCAGAAGCAGGGTAATAAATATTGAGTTTTGTTTGGCTGTTAACCCTTGCTTTACTAGAAAAAATGGATTAAAATGGAAAATTTGCCCAAAAATAGCTGTTTTGGCACCGTTTATATTTATTTTTTTTGACCGTGTTCATCTGAGGGGTTAGGTCATGGGGTATTTTTATAGAGCAGATTCTTACGGATGTGGCGATACCTAATATGTCAACTTTTTTTTAAATTTATTTAGGTTTTACACTATATTATTTTAGAAAAAAAATATTGGAATTAAAATTGGGGAAGGGGATTATAAATTTTGTACTCCATGGAAGTGTGGTACTCCCTGAAGTAACCGTCAATGCAGAGTCCCGGATGATCGGGGCACGTGTCACACTGAGTGGTGGTGTCCTTCCGTATCCCCCTCCTGTGACACACTCTGCACTTTTTTTTGGGACCGTCCCTTCTTTCCAGTATGGGGGACCACACCTGGAAAGTGTTGGCCAGGGACTATTCGGGCGCCTCCAGTTCCCGAGGTACTCCAGCCTGCTCTTTCCCGGTCAGAAAAGATCAATGCCTTGAGGACTGCCTCAAAGAACTGGAGGAATTTCCCTGTGATGCCAGCGCTCCGGGACAGCACAAAAACGAGTTGTACAAGCAACCTGTACCAAGTAGACCGCAACTTTTTTGTACCATGCCCTGGTTTTGCGCATGGCAATATATGGCTTGAGGACTTGATCAGAGCGATCAACTCCTCCCATATACCGAGTCTAGTCGACAATACAATCGTGCGGTACCTCGCACAGAGATAGGGGTGATGCTGTTACCGTGAATTGTGGACAGTACAAGGACATCCCTCTTGTCCTTATATCTGACCGGCAACAGGTTTCCACTGGTAAGGGCATGGGTCTCACCCCTGGGGATAGGTACCTATAGGGGGGGGGGATAGGTACCTGGAGGGGATGGGTAGGGAGGCCACGTTGATTTTTCCGCACGGTCCCACAAGCAGACGTGGATCTGGCAGCGAGGGACTGGAACAAGGGGATACTAGTATAAAAGTTATCCACGTACAGGCGGTAACCCTTATCTAGCAGTGGGTGCCACATAAGTTTCCTGCTAACACCCAGAGTGGGGGGATATTCTGGGGGTTTAATACGGGAATCTTGCCCCTTGTACACACAAAACTTAGAGGGAACATACTGGTGGAAAATGAGTCTCCCCTTGAAAGCAATGAGAGACTCATCAACTGCGACCTCCCTTCCAGGTACATAGGCCTCCAAATATTTGGCCCCAAAGTGATTGATGACCGGCCTGATTTTGTACAGGCGGTCATAGGGAGGATCACCTTGGGGGGGACATGCTGCATTATCTGCATAATGCAAGCATTTCCGAATGGTCTCAAAACGGGAGCGTGTCATGGCCGTACTGTAAAGTGGGGTCTGGTAGAGGATGTCCCCACGCCAGTACAGCCTGACACTGGGTTTTTTGACTAGGCACATGTGCAGCACGAGGCCCCAAAACGTCCTCATCTCGGCTGCACTGACCGGAGTCCAGCCACCGGACCTAGCCAAAAAGGAGCCCGGGTGTTGAGCAATGAACTGTTGGGTGAACAAGTTCGTTTGCTTCACCATCAGATTCACAAAGTGGTCACTGAAAAAAAACTGAAAAATAGTCATATTAAGTGAAGCCTACTGTGGGAATCTGGATTCCTGATTGGCCAACAAAATCAGGAATCACGGGCTCAAAATCCTCTGGGGTACACCAGACAAGTTCACCGGTAGGGGGCTCAGGTGGACTTATCTGGTGGGCCGGAAAACTAGTACGAGCCCCAGAGCTGCTCGTACTAGTGTGGGCCACAGGGTCCCTGGCATGGCGGTCCCCTTGCTCCGCCTGGCGGCGTCTCCGCCGCTGTGGGGGCTCATCATCATCGCTAGATGATGAGGAGGAGGACGCGGATGACAAGAGGAAAGTGGGGTCACCCTCACTGGGGCTCTCGGAGTCAGAGGCAAGCAGGGCGTAAGCCTCCTCGGCTGAGAACGTCTAGCGGGCCATAGGGGAGTGTGTGTGTGCGTGGAAAACTTTATTTAGTCTGCGTGAGTGTGGGGGCACGGGTGTTCGCCTACTTATCCCTAAACCTAGACCCGATGCGCTAGACCCTAGAAAATATATTTTTCCCCCCCTAAACTTTCCCTGACTATCCCTACCTATCTAAGCTCTCCCTAACCTGTCCCTATGTACCTTTTTAGTGCTAGATGGCACTATGGTGGCTCAAGGGGGGTGCTGGGGGTGCTGGGCTCACTGGGCTCCGGAGATGGACGACGCTGCTCCTCTCTCTCCTGGATCCGGACACAGAAAGGAAGAGGAGGCAGAGCTGCAGTAAGTTTAAACCTCCCGCCCGCCCTGCAGCCAATCGAAAGCGATCCTGAGAGGTGATGTCACCATCACCTCTCAGGATCGCGATTGGTGGTGTATTATCACACCACCGATCACCATCCTATTCCGGGTTATCGGGTCACCAGAGACTCGAATAACCCGGAAACGCAGCAAACCGCAGGACTGAATTGACCTGCGGCTTGCTGCGATCGCCGATACGGGGCAGGGGGGGCCAGGACCCCCCTCAGCATTGTCCCAGGGTGCCTGCTGATTGATTTCAGCAGGCACCCAGTTCCGATCACTGCGTGGCGGTGATCGTAAATACACAGGGCGTACAGGTACCTGTACGCCCTGTGTCCCCAACAGGTTCAGGTCTGAAGTCACTTTGTGGGGCTTACATAGTGGAAACCCCCTATAAATGACTCCGCAAGTTACTCAAAACAGATTTTACAAACTTTGTTAACCTTTTAGGTGTTCCACAAGAATTAAAGGAACTTAAAGAACTTTTTTGGCACATTCTCCATTTTAATCCATTTTATTCTTTAACACATCGAGGGTTAACAGCCAAACAAAACTCAATATTTATCACCCTGATTCTGCGGTTTACAGAAACACCCCACATGTGGTCGTAAACTGATGTAAGGGCACACGGCACGGAGCAGAAGAAAATAAGCACCATATGGTTTTTGGAAGGCAGATTTTCCTGGACTGGGTTTTAGATGCCATGTCCAATTTGAAGTCCCCCTCATGCACCCTTAGGCCTCTCGGGCGTCGCGGGTGAGGGCCGGATGTGATGCCGTTGCTTTCAGGGAAAATCGTGCGAGTAGACATGCAATTTCAGTCAGTTTTGACTGCGATTGCGTTCCGTTGTTCAGTTTTGCACGCGCATGATAAAAAATTTCATGTGGTACCCAGACCCGAACTCAGACTTCTTCACTGAAGTTCGGGTTTGGTGTTCTGTAGATTTTATTATTTTCCATTATAACATGGTTTTAATGGAAAATAATAACAATCTTTAATACAGAATGCTAAGTATAATGTCAATTGAGGGTTAAAAAAATAATAAAAACATTACTCACCTCATCCACTTGATCGCGCAGCCGGGATCCTCTTTTAGGTTGCCTAGGAGACCCAGCCTGCACTCCACTACCAATGATACTAATACTCCGCCACCAATGAATGTAATTAAAGAGGACCTTTCATGGGTGCACTTACTATTATTCCTGGGCGCCGCTCCGTTCGCCTGCTGTGGCCGCCGGTATTTTCAACATTCAGAGCAAGGAGGAGGAGACGCCAGTGTCTCTCCTTCTCCCTGACAGCAGCGCTGTCCAATCACAGCACAGAGCTCAGAGCCAGGGAGAAAAAAAAAACTCCCTGGCTCTGAGCTGTGATCGGACAGCGCTGCTGTCAGGGAGAAGGAGAGACACTGGCGTCTCCTCCTCCTTGCTCTGAATATTGAAAATAACGGGGGCCACAGCGGGTGGGCGCCGCTCTATGTAGCCTGCTACTAAGTTCATATTCTTTGGACCCATGAAAGGTCCTCTTTAACTTATTTATACAAGTGTCGGCAGCGGTATCACAGACCCGGCCTCAATAACAGGGCATGCGATCCGCGGCAATTAACCCTCAGATGTTGCACCTGAGGGGTTAATTGCCGCGTATGGCATGCCCTGTTATTGAGGCTGGGTCTGTGATACCGCTGTCTATACTTGTATTAATATGTTTTACATTCATTGGTGGCGCAGTGGCCACAGCTCCTCCCCTCCTCCTCCCTACTATCTCCCCATTGGTGGCAGTGGCAGCCGCGTTACAGTGGGGAGGGAGGGACTCCCTCTTTCTCCACTGTGCTAGTGAAGAGAACATGGCGCGTGCCATGTTCTTTAACTGATACTAGGCTGCGCAGCCATCTTGTCGCCATCTGCAAATTTTAAGGCGCATTGGCGACCGTTTTGGTCGCCATCTGAAGCCCGGCTATCAGGGACTGCCGGGCCCCTGCAGTGATCGGGCGCACACCGCTCCGATGACCGCCCGATCATCATGATATAATAGTACGTCAAGATGCGGCAAGTCACTTGCCGCCATGACATACTATTATGTCATATGTCTGGAAGGGGTTAATTCTGAAAAAACTAATTTATTTTTTTCTTTGCATCGCCATATTATGACCTCCATAACTTTTTTATACTTACAGTACATGTCTATGGAGCTGTACGAGGACTCATTTTCTGTGGGGCGATCTGTAGCTTTTATTGATACAATTTTGGAGTGTGTACACCTTTGTAATCACTTTTTATTATATTTTGGGGGGGATGTTTGGTTACAGCATTACACTTTTATTAAGCCCCCTTACAGAACTTTGATAGGCAATCCTTAGTTCGTTTGTCTTTCACACTGCAATTAATTAACCCCTTGGATACCAGAGGTTTTTTTGTTTTTGCGTTTTAATTTTTCTTTTCTTCACAGAGCCATACCCTTTTTAATCTTCTGTTCACATAGTTGTATGAGAGCTTGCTTTTTGTGGGAAAAGTTGTACTTTCTAATGCCACCATGTAATATGGCATACAATGTAGTGGGAAGCAGGAAAAAAAATCAAAATGGGGTGGAATTGGAAGTTTTATGCCTGGGTCTGTACGAGAACACATAAAAAAACATTAAAAAGATTTTATTTATTTTTTTTACATAATCTGTCCCCCTCATAATTTTTTTTACAGTTATGTTTACTGAGCTGTATGAGAGCTCATTTTTTGCAGGACTATCTCCAATTTTTATTGATACCATTTTGGAGTGTATGTGTAACTTTTGGATCACATTTTATTAAATTTTTGGGGTAAATAAAAGTGATGAAAAAATGGAAAATAGGCCATTTAGATTTTTTTTTCCGTTACGCCATTGGCCGTATGGGATAAATATTTTTTTTATTGTATATGTATTTATTTTTCTTTATACTAGGGAAAGGGGGTTATTAAAATTTTTAGTTTTTTGTATTTTTAAAGCAACTTAACATTTTATTTTTAACTTTTTGTAAGCCCCTCTTGAAGGCTACAGTGTTCACTAGTTCAGGGGCGTAGCTAACGGCTCATGGGCCCTGGTGCAAGAGTTCAGCTTGTGCCCCCCTTCCCTCAGTGCGTTGTGTGTCTTCTTATGTGGCACAAGAGTCTTTGGGCCCCCTCAGGCTCCTGGGCCCGGTAGCGACTGCTACCTCTGCACCCCCTATAGCTACGCCCATGCACTAGTTTTAGATTTCTTTTAGCTTATAGTGTAGTTCAATAGAACTACAGTATAAGCTCCATTTGCAGTTATTCTATGTTTGCCTCTATAGGAACTGCAGCTCAAATATTCTGGGTCTCTTCAGAGAGACTCAGCGCATTAGAATAAAGGGTTTCATATGGTGACAAAAGGGCCATTTATTTAGACATTCTCAATATTTGTTTGAATTTTTGCATTTGTCACAAAGTGCAGTTACGCCATGACTTCACCCTGACCAGCAGGCAACCATGTTGTTGTGTAGCCCTGGCCTACATGTACTTTCTTATTAAGAGAAGTAGTGGATGCTTGTGAAATATTTGCAATTATGCCTGCTTTTTTTTTTTACTTCCAAAGTTATGAGCAATAGCTTCTGATATCCTGTACTTATATAGACCCTTTTTAAGATACAAGTGGTAATCCTGTTCAATATCCAACATCTCACGTTTAGTAACATTGGAGAGAATCTATATTTGCAGCCTACCTGATCTTTCTGATCTGTTAAAGTGAGATTTTCATCATCAACCTGCATCATTAACTCTTTCACCTTCCTTTCCAGCCTGCGGTTGTTCAGTTGGAGATTTGCCCGGTCCCTGAGGGAAAGGAAAGCACATTGTTTTGAAATTGAATCAGGAAACCGTGCCAGATCCTTTTCAACTTTCCTTCAGAATGCTGATGAAACATACATTGCATTTAATATTCTGTGGATTTACTGCTTGCCGCAGAGAAAGTTTCACTGTCCTTTCTTTTGTCATTCAGATAAGTGATAACACTATTGACTCACTCCCACACTGGAAAGTCAATACTGAAATAGTTTGTAAACTTATTCTGATGAAGTCTACTGAGGCCTAGAGCAGACGGCTATCCAGGTCACCAGGACAAAAAATAAACCAGCCATAGGCAAGTATTCAATCCAAGGCATTCTGGTACAGTATTAGGGTTGCTGGTGATGTGATGCAGACATTTGTGGAATACTAATGCTAAGCTTTCAGCTATAATACAATATGTCCGCCTCCAAAGAAAATCCTCCTCAGTGTGTTATTGTAATATTGTGATAGATCACCTTTGTTATATGCTTTATTGTAGGCAATCATGCTCAATAGGTCCTTTTCATGACTTTTGGATATTCTTAAAGTGCAGATCAATTGGGTTGTATTCCTAAATAACCTTTTGATCAGTTTTGGACTACTGACACCAAAAAAACATAAAAATTCCCTGGTCAGCTGTCACTTTTAGAGAGAATAATATTAGGTCTATTCTGAGTTCCTTGGGCCGAATGTAGACAAGTAAAAATATTCTAAGTCATTAAATCATTTTTAATGCCACGCCTGTAATCCAAATAATAAAAACACTAAGATATTATAGTGCTCTTTTACTGCACCGTCATCTGATTGAAATTAACAGTCATGAAAGTGGGATTTTGTTTTAATTTGACAGTTTAGAAAAAAAAATTGACATAAAGAACAGTTTCTAAAATGCACATATTCTACCATAGCAAAAGCTTAAAAATCCCTTGAGTATTCAAACAAATACATAACAGTCATCTATTATGTAAAATACCTCTGGCCACAGGGATTCATTGACCAATTCACTAGGAGTTGAAATAATCTTATATTATATACAGTATATTTTTTTCCGGTTTGTGAACGATCTAACGACTTTGGCATTATTAGGAAAGAAGAGGTTAAACACAATCACACCCCGAGCTCAACTCAGCATACAACAAGCTCCTCTACCTTTCTTCATTTTCCAGGCGTTCTTCCAACTCTGCTATTCTTCCCTCCATCTGAGCAACAAGCCCTTCTTTATTGGATCGATGTGAAGTTTCAAGATGCGCAATTCTGCTCTTCAGATCTTTGTTCTAGTTTTTAAAAAAAAAAGTGGGTCAAACAATATCTAACTTTAAATGTTACACAAGTTATGAAAACAAAGCCGGATGCTCCAACAATAACTATTGAATATTGAAAAACAATAGTTTTATTCTCTAGGCTTTAGAGTCCTTCACGTGAAGGACAAATAAAGCTGGACTGAAAATTGAAAGGAGTCTCAACAAGACAATCTATTATTAGAGCAATACAGATGTCATTTGTATCCCAGCTTGGGATCCCGCTCTCTAATCTGGAGAGCCACAAAACATCAATGTGTGTTGAAACTCCATGGTGGCACACAATGTTACCACAGACCCCATAGGCACTCTGTGTGGCACCATGTTCTCCCTTAGAAGGAATACTTATAGTGAAAAATACCTGTGTATTGCAATATCTGTTAGTATAACAGAATCAATATGAATCGGAGGCCCACAAAACTACACTAGGGGCACCTTATTCTAGATCCAAAAATCACAGATCTATAACAGGGCAGTATGCACAAGCTCTTAGAAAGAGGGTATCTCAGTCTGGTCTGGTCATGCACAGCATGACTGCTCATTCACATTATTTTGTGCCATACAATACCAATTTTTCTCTGCGGTGATCCACCTCTGTGGGCAGCTGGATGTTCGACATCAGCTGACTGGCAAGATTTCCAGATGTTTGACCTATCCCCATGGATGCTTACATTTAAAATTGTTGAATATTATAATATTAGAAAGTGATATAAATGAAGGTTTGTGATACCAATGTAAAATAAAAGTCACAGCTCACGCCGAATGGCTCTCAGATTCTGTCCAATCTTACCTGCCTCTCCAAGGACATTTTATCACACTCCAGATCTTGCCTTGCCGCACGCTCATGAAGTAGTTCTCCCCTCATTTGTTCAATCTGTCAGACAAGATATAGTTGTTATATTTCTTTTCTTACAGATATAGAACATGCAGCAAATTTATTAAGATGGGTGCTTTAAGAATGGTGTATGAAACGTTGGTCTCCCAATAGTTTTGTATTGGACACATTGAAAACCAAGCAATGTTAGTTGACCTAGTGTCTCACTTACTCTGCACTTCACTCAATTAACAAATATAGGGTAGACCCCTAATAACACAATATTGATATCTATTGAATTTAATATTTGTTACTTTTGATCAAACACTAAAGATATTTGTATGAGTTGTTAATTTTTTTTCCTTAAAGGGGTGGTCCAGCTTTTATTAAGCAATAGCCTATCTTGCCATCACTGGATGGTCCACAGGGAGGTGGAGACCAACACTCCACAGCCCTGCCTTTCAGCTGTTCGCTTGAAGCTCTGTGGCTGGAAGTCAGTGTTATAAGGCTACTTTCACCCTCGCGTTTGGTGCGGATCCGTCATGGTTCTGCACAAACGCTTTCGTTCAGATAATACTACCGCATGCATCCGTTCAGAACGTTCCGTTTGTATTATCTGTAACATAGCCAAAAGGGATCCGTCTTGAACACCATTGAAAGTCAATGGGGGACGGCTCCGTTTTCTATTGTGTCAGTGAAAACGGATCTGTCCCCATTGACTTACATTGTGTGTCAGAACGGATCTGTTTGGCTCAGTTTCGTCAGACGGACACCAAAATGCTGCAGGCAGTGTTTTGGTGTCCGCCTCCAAAGCAGAATGGAGACGGAACGGAGGCAAACTGATGCATTCTGAGCGGATCATTTTCAATTCAGAATGCATTACGGCAAAACTAATTCGTTTTGGACCGCTTGTGAGAGCCCTGAACGGATCTCACAAACGGAAAGACCAAAACGCCAGTGTGAAAGTAGCCTAACTACACAGTACCATCAACCTTGTGGTGGAGGGAGCTCCTTACTATAGTACTGCTCCCAATAAAGTCAAAGGGAGCAGTGATGAGCTTTCTGACGAGTGACGAGCAGTTGAGGGAGCTGTGTAGTTCCTCTGGTGACTGAGCTACACATGATCAGCAGGGATGCAGGATACTGGATCCCTGTTGGTCAACTAGTAAAGACCTATACTGATGATGGGCCACCACTTAGTAAATGGGTAGTCCAGGTTTAGAAAAGTGTGCCTGCTCACCTACAAAAACAAGGTGCCACACCTGTCCATAGGTTTTTTGTGGTATTGTAGCTCTGCCCCATCCACTTTGACAGAACTGGACAGGAAGCCAAGGCAGGTTATGGACATACGTGGTATATAATTGCACATTTTCTGCAGCAGGACTGCATGTGAAAATTCCACAGAATTTACAGTAGCTGCAAAGTGGATGAGATTTTAAAAAATATGCACGCTATAGAAAATTTCGGAATCTGAAAACTGCGTGACATTTGGTACGGTTTTTAAATCTGCATGTCAACCTATGCTGTGGATTTCTGCCACAGATTCACTGTTTGCAATGTAGAGGGCAAATCCACATAAAAGTCATTTAATTTTCTACACCAAAATACAACACGTGTGGTCTTTCTCTTAGAAACAAAGGGTCATATCTCCCATCAGAGATCTCCTGCCTTGTTGACCAACACTGCAGTTGAAGTGGAAGGATGCCAGTCTCAGCAGAAATTTCTGGGACTGAAAAATCTGTTCCTTCCGAGTGGGGTTTTCATAAATCCATGTGTGTGCCGCCAAAACAATCCCAGATGAATGGAACTGATTTTCAATTGCAGAAATTACTGCAATAAAATCTGCCGCGTGTGAAGGCACCCATATAGCTCTACTGCCTCGTAAACAAGGGTTTAATCAAGAATATGTGCAACCACACTGTCTATAAAAGGGTTACAAGAAATAACTAGGTTAAAAACTATATGTACAGGGAATGCAAGTTTTCTATATAATATTTCCTACAGGGTCACTATGAACAACCAAATAATAGTTCATGAATACAAAGTCCAGATCTACTTTAAACCATGATAAACTTCAGGAATTACTGCCACCTTCCTAATGAATTCAGACACGGGAACAGAACAGTGGCCTCACATTCCAGAGAAATGAGGTCACATGGGCTGTGGGCTCACATGGCTTTACTTCTAATGAGAGTAAATGACTATTCAGATCCTTCTAATTGCACTGTACAAAACAGCCACCCCTGCTATACTTGCTTCTAATCACACGACCTCTATTAATAAAGTGGCTGTGAGAGGAACAATTTATGCCCTTGTTCTCACATCACATTTTTTAAGCCACTACCAAGAGTGGATAAAATAAAGTAAAAAGGGCTTGTAGTAGATTAGAAAAAAAGTCTTACTTTTTGATGTCGAAAACTAGAACCACTTTCTTCAGTAGGCTGTGTCTGACTTTGTAGCTCAGTGAAATAAATCCCAGCAGGTGCTTTGTAAGCGAACTTCAAGGTTTTATTATTTCATATTTTATCCAATAAATACATGGACGCGTTTCAGCATATCCAGGTTTCATCAGCATAAATTTAAAAGTAAATCTCCATCTTTATATAGCAGTACAATTTACATAATCAATGACATCAGACGCCCATCTGCGGGCGGTAGATCACATGATTCCATAGCAACCAAACAACATTTCCTAGTTACGAAGTAACAAGTCACCATGTTACCCCTGAGCAATACTCAATGTATAAATCCATATAGAATAGACAAATCAATCAATAGACACATAAATATGAGCGTATTTTTTGGAGGCGGCATCCGCTGCCCAGGCACGAAGCCAAACAGTACGGCGGATGGCCACAGAGTTGACAGCCGCCCTGCTAGAGCGGCATGCCGATTCCAAGGAAGTTTTACAAAAGGTACCGGGCTGCCTGGAGAAGATGAGAAGCAAGAAGATGGAGCTCCCCCTGAGTAGAATCCGGGGGTAAGGACCGAACAAGCTGTTTTGCCCATACCACACAAGCCTTAGCCACCCATGACGCAGCAAAGGTGGGACAGATAGCAGAACCTGCTGCAACAAATGCAGACTTGGACAATGAGCCTATCTTCTTGTCCAATGGATGAGACAAGGAGGCCACGTTGGCCAAAGTAAGGGTTGTAGCCTTAGCAAGTCGGGCCACTTGTGGGGCTACCTGAGGAGGGACCGACCACATAGTAATGGACTCCTCGGAAAAAGGAAAGAGGACGTCCGAGCTCTTGGCGGGATCATGACGCCTATCCGGATGACGCCACTCATTGGCCAGGAGTGCATCCAGATCCGCATGGTTAGGGAAAACCAAAGCGGGGCACTGGGAAAGCGGAAAGATACGGTTTTCTGAGCTAAAGAGGGGTTTTCCTGCACGTGGAGAGCATCCTTAACTGCCCTGATGAGATCCTGCATGGCCACAGACAGGGCAGGGCTCTGCTCCGATGCAGAATCAGAGTCAGAGGTGTCCCCCGAGGCGGCGGAAGGTGTGGCAGGGGAGGATGCGTCGCCAGCCTTAGACATGTCCTGGGAGTGACCCGAGGATGCCGAGGATGAGCGGGACAAGGTTGTGACAAGCCGAGGTCATTTGCGGGACCTGGTGTCTGAACGGGAACATTCCCCTTCCGATGAGGAGTCCCTGGGAGGGACTGAGGCAGCTGCAATTTTGGCAGGCAAGCGGTCTAGTGATTCAACCATGGACTGGGAGAGTCAGGCAAGGTTCCCTATGGCTTGGGACAGGGAGGCAGCCCATTCAGGAGGAACCGACCCAGAAGGGGTGGTCAGGGCGTCCTAAGAGGGTCTGGGGGCAAGGCACTGCGCACAAACAGGCTCAGGTTGACCGAATGGCAACTTTTTTTTACAACCAGGGGCCCTCTGGAATGGAAAAAACAGGCGAGGGGGGCTCCTGGGGAGAAGCGACGATCAGGAAGGGAAAAACCGGGGCAAAAAGAGCACCAAGGGGCCAGAGGACAGGGCAGGGGAGATGCGGCCTAGTCCCGGGCAGAAGCCGGGCTAAAGAAGAGGAGGGCCCGGGAGATGGAGCACCAGGGGCCCGAGAGGCAGGGGGTGGCCAGGGATGATGCTAATAAAGAGGGAGGAAACAAGGGCCCCCTCAAAGTGGAGAGAAGACTGCCCCCCAGGAGAGACAGGGTTCCCAGCTGGGCTTTGTCTACATGACTGCATTGGCGACATACCCATATAATGCACATGACCACTGAAGCTAAACACTAGCCTCAGCATGAACATGATGTCCTAGCTGCAGCCACAGGGAGGAACAGAGTGGCAACATTGGAGCAAAGAAGTATTGAACTGGTTAGTATAAATACTTTTATTGTTTTAACACTTTCCCTGCTTTTTAATATTTTTCATTTTAACTTGGACAACCCTTTTAATGTTTTAGGTATGATTAGAAGAGAAAACAACTAATATAATAATGTGAAAGAAATCAACTCATGTAAAAATTACAATGCAAAACTACCAGTAGTCATTTTTTTTTTTTAAAAGGTCACTGTACTTCCAACAAACATTGCATAATCAAAGTACCGCTGTAGAGAGTGGTACAAGCGATAACTACATAGTACAAGCGAATATGAAAAACTGTGCAATCTACCTTATCAGAGAAGAGACACCTTACTTAGCAGCCACTACTTCCCTTCTCCCTGCCTCCTGGACTGGTTACTCACCTTCCATTAACTGCTAAAATCAGTCTTAAGAGACCAGATGGATGATCAGCTTTCTGAGAGATCAAGTTACATGCTGTCCATAGAACTCAATGGAGAGGGGAAGTGAAGGAGTAAGCTGTTGGAAAGAGACAAAAGGCACAGACACCTCAGCGAAGCAGCTGCTGACTATAGTTAGTTTTCTATCTCACCCCAGTGCTCAGTACTGCTGTATAAATGTCCTCCATTCTGTTGCTGCTTCTGAAGGTGGACCACAGAGAGACAAGGGAGCAGGATCTCCTCTTCTCTATGTGTGCTGTATATGGGAAACATATTGCCAAAGCAGCTAGTCACCACCCACTAGCATGGGAATTGACATGTACTGATGGTGCCTGCAGACTAGGGATAAGCAAACTTGATGTTTTCAAGTTCGGGTTAGGCGTTTAGGTTCTGTGGCAATTCCGTTATGGATTCCGTTATCACGGAATATAACAGAATTCTAGGGCGGAATACACTACAGAAGCCTGTAAGAGGCATTCCGTTTTGCATTCCATCATAATAGAAGTCTATGGGCAGCATATCGGAAATCGTCCGGATCCGTTATGCTGCCCATAGACATCTATTATCACGGAATGCTCATCCCTAGTACAGACAGGAACACGGGTGAAAAATGCAGCATACAAGTCATAATAGGTAGATTTAGGAATTTATTTATGTGCCCGCACCTCATCATGAATTAAGCGCATCCTCCAGCTGTCCAGTGGAAATAAAGACTGGTGTAGAAAATGCCAGTCTTGAGAAGCCTCCCCATAGTGTTATTCCTAAGTCATACATATGACACGTGACATGACAGGTACGCTGTAATGCATTTCCTATACGCTGTACATTCAATACAAGTCACCTGCATGCTATTCTAGGTGCTGTATTCCTACAGTATAAGACAAAACGTGCTGGCTTATAGCAAGCTAATGCTCAAGTTTTTAGAAAGAAAAGGTTTTGCGAACATTTTTTGGGAACAAATAAGAGCTATTAAAACCAACGTAAAAAGCCGAGGTTCTCTCACACATGGATGCCGTTATTTAACGCTCCTACATTTGTTTAAAGCATTATAATTTCTGGAGACGAGGGAATTTTAGTGCCGGTGATAATTGGGGCTAGCAGAGTAGCAGGTTCCTCTGGCTGCAAATCTGTTCATTTTGAATGCATTATTTTCACCCTCAGTGGAACAACAAACATTGTAGATTTCAGCAGAAGTTATCACAGCTGGCTTTGGTGAATAGTGAAAACAAAGTATTTTCAATGAGCTATAATGCCCCTCTGAGAAACGGCATGGATTTAATAAGCAGAGCCCTTGTTTATGCTAGACACGGTATTAAGAACAGCTGGTTATCATCGTCTTGTTAATGAAACTGCACAATTTCATTTCTACTCAATTATTGATATCGGGAGCCTGGATCCATCCCTTCGTGTCTTTTTTTTAAATCAGATATTTTTTATTAAACAAGTATTCAAGATACAGAAAAAAAAAGAAAAAAAAAAGGGATGAGTATAGACAATCAAGTTTGACATTCAGAAAATTATCAAGACTTTTTCCATAATTGACATCCATATTTCAATAGTGAAAGCAAAAGAAACAAAAATGTACCCTTTCAGATGTAACACAATAAAATAAACTGCCCCCCACAGCCCACCTCCCAGCAATGAGACGGGTACTATAACACTTGTATAGGTAGGGTGTGTCAGCACGTTGAAGAAGATAGGCAAAGAGAGAGTATAGGTGTGCCCAAACCCTGTCACACCAAGCACGGACCGCGCCAAGAACCACAGCGTTACTTGAGTAAAAAGAGAAAAAAGGTCCAGCTCGGTTAAAATGTTACCTTTATTTTTCAGTGCAGATAAAAGCCAGTTACAGTCCAGTCTATATGTTTCGGATCAGAGACGGTAGCGATCCTTCCTTGAAGAAGATAGAACTGTCACCCTAGATAAGGTCTTAGCCCCTTCACTTTCCATGATAAAAATTCCATTGTCTCTCAACTCTTCCGCCCCAGATCACCCACCATAGTTCTCATTCCCTATCCCGGTCTCGTATGTGCAAACTCAGAAACCACGCGCAGCTCCGAGGCCACTCCTCCCATCACAGCCAAGGCAATCATAAGCCAAACTATGCCGCATTGCTCCTATAAGATACCCACTTGTCCCAGATTTTTGTGAACTTGGCCAAACACTGCCTTTTAATATATACTCCTTTTTCCAGATGAAGAATCTCATCCATTCTGTTCAAAAATTCAACCCTAGAAGGGGGCTGGGGTCTAAGCCAGTATTTAGCAATTAACTTCCTGTCCTGAAAGAGCAAACGCTGCACCCCCAGACGCGAATTGCGATTTGTATATGTATATGTCCAGCAGTCCCAACACACACGTCCTAGGACCAGGCGGGACCACAATGTGATCAGCATCTTTAATACAGGTTAGCGCGCCTGTCCAGAAATTCTGAAGCTCTGTACACTCCCAGAACATGTGCATCAGGGATGCAGGACTCTCCCCACATCTAGGGCAGGAAGCATCATTCCTAACCCCGATCTTGAACAGAAAGGATGAAGTCTGGTATACACTGTGAACACGAAGTAATTGGGACATATGCTGGCCCTCGCAGACTGATAACTGAGGTGTTAGTGCCAGTACGGCTTTCCATTGATCCTCTGATATATAACCAACCTCCCCCTCCCATTTTTGTTCGACCACCAAGGAGTCATGCCTCACAGACTTCATAAACAGATTCCTGTATATGGACGATATTGGTCCACTCGAGGAGCCACAGGTGTTGCAGCAATGGGACATTTCTACATGTAAGCGACATAGATTTTGCCTGTAACTGGAATGCATGTCTTAATTGCAAAAATTGGAAAAAGGCTGTATGAGGAAGGGCAAACTCATTCCTGAATTGTTCAAAAGATTTAAAACACACCATCTCTTTGCAGTTGATACAGGAACACCACACCCTTCTGTTCCCATGGGGAGAACCCCTCTAGGCGAAACATTTCAGGCAACTGGGGATTTCTCCATAGAGGAGTGACCTGGGTGAAGCCCCATATAGACAGCAAGTCACGACATTTATGCCAAACCTTACAAATTAAGTGCAGGGTATCCCGCCAACTTATCAGAGAGACCACTATGTTCTAGAAAAGCTGTAGGGGATTAATTTTCTATAATGTGGACTATCAGCCTCGCAGATGCGTTGTCCCCAGGGGTCCTCCCCCAACCCCTCAATTGCTGCAGCTGAGAGGAAATAAAATATAACCATAGATTAGGAATAGAGAGAGACCCCCTGAATATTTCCCTCTTTGTAGAGTATCCTACCGAATCCTGGCCCTTTTTTTGCGCCAAATCAAACTTCTGAACAAAACTTGTATTCTAAAAAACATCCGTTGTGGGATCCAAACAGGAAGGTTATGTAAGACATACATAAGTTTCGGCAGAAGTATCATTTTAAGGAGGTTACTTCTACCTATTTCAGACATTGGGAGTTTACAACAAGCACAGATTTTTTTCAAACATGCCCTTCATGTCTTTTTAAACCGCTCTGTAATCTCCGTTCTCATAAATAGTGGGTCGTGTAAGCCCACACTGAGGGGGCGAGCCAGCAGTTACAGTAATGAGGTGCCCATTCTTGTTCTCCAGACAGATGACTCCAAGGAAGGAGCAATACTAAAGAGAAAATCACTGCAATGTCAGAGAACAGAGAGCTCATTTCTACATGTCAATGGCCTGCTTCATACACCTGGAGCACGGAGAGGAACAGGTGTTGGGAAACCGATCGGGAATGCTGCTCACAAGAGGAAAACAAAAATTGAATAGCAAAGCCACTGTAACTTTACCCTGCCATATTTACACAGTAACCATAGAAACGCTGCGCTCTCCCACGGTTTCAGGGAAGAAATCCATAGCCAGAAGGTTCTCATTTATATTTCCCCACCCCCCTTTACTTTGTAGACGTTTTACAATTAACTCCTTTCCTGTTATGGGGTCCCTACAGCTCCATTTTGGAGCTTTTTTGTAGTCCCTTTGGAGTTTCTCCTGTAAGAAATACTGAGCTGTAGGACAAGGCTTGTAATTAAGACGCTAAACATTTGCTTTTGGAAACCTAACTTCCAATAAAACACAATTTATACTCTTTATGTAAGCCCACATTCAAAGACCCACAATGTTAAAGTACACTATATTGCAATAACTTGTTTTTTGATCTTTTTTGCCTTTATCGGAAGCATTGCTCAAAATATTTTAGCAGCTAGTGCGTTTGGGGGGTAGCACCAACATATGCCGGTATTGTTTCTCAGTCTACAAGAATGTGAACATTTTGGTAGGATGCCTGCATGTCACTATAAAAAATACTTGACAGTAGTGAGGACTGTTGTGTCATAACGTAATTTAACACTCCCAGTACATGAAATCAGGTATGGTTTATGAAACAAAAATCCAGATCTAGCACACGTTATTTTGACACCAGCTGAGCCAGGATGGTCACTTCAAAGGGGTTCTCAATGAATTTGATACTGATGGCCTATCCTTGGCGGGGGGACCAACTCCCGGCACCTTCACCGATCAGCTGTTAGAAGAGGCTACTGCACTCTTCGAAGCTCCGGTGAATGCTGCAGCCTCCTAACAGCTTACCAAGCACAGCGCCATACAGTGTATAGCGGCTGTGCTCGGTATTGCAGCTTAGGCCCATTCACTTGAATAGGACTGAGTTGCATCTAGGCCACGTGACCAATGTACGGTGAGGCCACTAGCCTAGGAAGAGGTCTAAGCACGAGGCCCCACCAATCTGATATTAATGACTCATCCTGAAGATAGAACATCAATATCAAAATTCCGGATAACCCCTTTAACATGATTTGTTGTATTACTGTAATACACCTTTGTTGTGTTGAGAAAAGAGCTCTCCATTCACCGTTATGGGATATCCCCTTTCACAGTTTTTTCCAGGACTGCAGCACTTCTCAGATGTGCAGGTAGCCGGGAAGCCTGTGAAAAAGCTACAGCACTAACACAGTGCTGCAGCCCCTTCATGCTCTAGATTGGTAGGGGTCCCTTTAACATTGTAGTTGTAAAGGGGAAACTTTTTTTTTTCACTTTTCACTAAATAGATTACTAAAGGGGTTGTCTCATAAAGACAACTCCTTTTACAAATGAAGCACCCCAGCAGTTAGATATCAGCCAGGCATTATGGCAGACTTTCAAATAAATGGTTGTTCTCATGTAATACATGGACAGGCTGGATGCACCAGAGCGAGAGACATGCTCTGTTAGCAGCTACGTGCTCTGTCTTTATGAATACTAACATACTAACAGGGCATATGGAAAAGTGTTGTCTTAGTGATCAACACCTTTAAGAATTTAAAAGGCAGCTGCAATGTAAGTTTGGTGCACATTTCAAAAAGACAAACCTGTTCTCTGCATCGAGTTATCCTTTCCAGCAACAAGTCTGAATTGTTCTTCTCTTCATCGAGTTCCAACTCTAACTGGGATAGCTTGTCCTAAAATAACAAAGCAGATCTGTATAGTGAGCTCCAGAACACTGATCCATAGAGGAATGAACACAATCATTAACAAAAATTGTTGCCGACGTGTCGAGTGACTTGATGATCTATCAGGTACTCTGCTATGTGAATGTATACAAATTTACCATTTGATCTGATAGGGAGTGGGTGCCTGACCTGCAGGTGAGGGGAAAAGAACAATTGCCAGTTTGTCTTTTTTTAAGTCAATTATAAAGTATGAATGAAAGACTGACAGAATAGTTTCTATTACCAGGATTGGTTTCACTTTTCATACTACGAACAAGTAAATATCTTGGGTGCAATGGTCTGAAGGCAGGATTACCTCCAGCCTTCTTGAGGTATATTATAATTATTATTTTATTAACTGTATTTGTTTATTTCTTAAAGTGTACCTAAACTTATAAATAAAGTTTATTGAAACCTATTGTAAATGCCCCAAAATTAATTTTCCGAATATACTTCATTTATTTATATTGTTGTTTTCCATGCAATATCAGCACCTCATGTTAGGGCATTTACAGTAGATTTTAATAAACTTTATTCATAAGTTTAGGTACACTTTAAGTGATGTATATTACAAGAAGCTTTCCAAATGTATTAGTGTTAGTAAACCTTACAAAAAGAGGTCTTCCAGGACTGAAATACTGATGACCTATCTTAAAATCATGACCCATCCTAAAAATCTGACTGGTGGGAGACCAATGCAAGTCCCCTCAATTGTTTACCAGACAAAGCCCCATACTTTTGGTAGTGGCTACGCCTTGTATTTCAGGACTGAGATGCAACACCAGGCACAGCCACTACCAAAGCTGTGTCTGGTAAAAAATGAAGGGTATATGGCACTTCAATCAGATGGTTAATTGAGGTACTAGGCATATATCAATGTGATACCGATGGCCTACCCTATTGCTAGCCTGAAATTAACAGTGCATGGGCCATTGCTTGAAATCTATGATCCTGCAACTAAGCAGGAACAGGTCGGGTGTCTGGCTGGAAGAGACATCAGGACACCCTGGAAAGAAGGCTACAGAGGTCTATTACTGCTTCTATCTGCCGCATTTTAGCAAAAATAGTATTTATGATGGAAGCAGGTCTGTGATGGCTAGGTGCCTGCTGTGCCAAATCAGGACACAACTGGTGGCCATTTCATCCTGTGTCTAGGGCTCCTATAGATGCCACACTGAGACCCACATGTTCTAAAGTAATCTAAAGGAGCCCAAAACGAAAAGATGAAATTATGCCAAAATTGGCATGTTCAGTCAACCATCTGTTGTATATTGTGGTGTACCAACTCTTCTCCAAAAACCGATGTTGAGCGTGTTGGATTTTAACATGTCCAATGCTTTGTTCTCAGATAAGCCACTGCCAGAGGTGTCCACTAGTGGCTTATTCCCCACACACACACACACACACACACACACTGATAGGGGACAGGGGTGGTGTTACAACTGTGTAAATACGGTCTTATGTGGATTCTGCAGAAGCAGATAAGGTTAACTGATCAAATAATATGGCAAATCCTTGAGACATTGCAGTCTCATTCCCATGAGTACTATATGGTCCACACCTCCGTGTTTATATTTTTTTTATTGAAACAGTTTTACCGTATATGCATCAGATAAAGATAATACCTCCATTGACTTCACTTGTTTTAAACGATCATCTTTCATATGGTTTTTGGCATCCAGTTCATACTGAAGATCTTTAATAGTCTGTTGTAGGAGATGGTTCTTGGTCAGCGACTCATCATGAGCTCTCTGGTGGTCTTGTAAATTTTCTTCCAAATGTCTGATCTAAGTGAAGTATAACATACATACAGTGATTTTCCTTGACACAATCCTGCTCCAGAGATAATATTAGTTACATTGGTGTTCCCAGGGTAGTGAAGGGCCACATTTCAAGTATAAAATAAAATAAGCAACAAAAATAGTAGTTTGTTCATCCAGGAGGCAGAAAGGGAATGCTGTACTCTCACAGAAGCTTTCCAACCATATCAAATGTGTGTCCCCAACATGTAGTTAGGCTGTACCTCAGATTACTGAAAAATCTGAGGCATCCAATTATGTAATTATCCAATATGCAAATATAAATGTAGATAACAAATATGACTGATAAGAGCAGGATATTCCCTTCCGATTTCTGTATGATGCAATGTTCTCATTTTCAGTTCTTGTGTGGATTAAAAGCAGAATCTACAGCCACACTTACTAGGTTTCCCTGATAACATTTGAAAATAAACCAATGGGAACACGTCATTAGAATCTCTTCATACTGCAGTCATAATTGGATGAGATAAGGTCAAGAAATCATTTCTTACCAAAGGGGTATTTCCAGGGTAAATAATTTCAATTAAAAATGGTCAGATAAAAAAAAAAAAATCATTACACACCTCGCTGATGACGCTGCTTCTGTTCGGCTGCTGCTGTGCTCCACTCTCTCTTCCTGGTCTTAGGCTCAACATGCAAGAAATGGTTTGGACTGCCTGCTCAGGCAATCACTGGCTGAGGAAAGTCTCCACTGTAGCCAGTGATTGGATGAGCGGGCAGTCCAAGCCATTTCCTGTGTGTGAAGCCTGAGACCATCAAATGGAGAGGAGCAGAGATGGAAGCAGCAGACAAACAGCAGAAGCGGAGCATCACTGAGGTAATGATTTAAAATACCAAACAAGGACATCTATCAGCAGATTTGTACCTATGACACTGGCTGACCTGTTACACGTGCACTTGGCAGCTGAATGCATCAGTGTTGTTCCCATTTTCATATTTTCATGTCAGACATTAATGGCATATCGCTAGGATATGTCATCCATGCCAGAAAGGTGCAGGTCCCACTTTTAGGACCCACTCCCATCTCCAGAATGGGTCCTCCGAAAGAGAAAATGTCTCTCAATTCACTGTTATGGGAAGTCCGAAAGTAGTCAAGCGGGAAAGCTTGGCTATTTTCGGAAGTCCAACGGTGATGAATAGAGAGTGCACTGCACAAATGTGTCCAATGCTCCGTTCTCTGCTATGGGACTGCTAGAAATAGCAGGGCCAATGTTATTTTCAAAACTTCCACAGCAGTGGGGTCCCTATTCACTTTGGGGAAGAGGTGAGACCTGCACCTATCTGACATTTATGGCATATCCTAGTGATATACAATCAGAGATGGGAATACCCTTTAAAATATTGAAGTGAATATTGTGTGAGACAAAGCAAAATGGGAAACTACAACTGGTAAAGAGGGGCACAGAGAACCGAAGCATAGTGTCAAATAGGTATAGTCAGTGTGACAAAGGTGACCCTAACCTACCTCCTCTTGTAGTTTTCTAATTGTCTGGTTGCACCTCTCCAACTCCAGGATTTTATCTTTTAGCTGTCTTTGCATTTCACCATTGTCTCTACGATTTTTTTCTTTATAGTCATCAAACTGCTTCTGAAGCTCCACTGTGGACGTCCGTGAAAACTCAACATGCTCTGATACCTAGAAGTAAAAAGAATATAAAATGTTATCTCCGACAATATAAACCATTTATTCTTACAAGTCATACACTATAAATGTAAGGCTCTGTGCATGCTTATGTCAAGGGTCCTGCTTTTACATGATCCATGACTTGATGGATACCATAAACTTTGCAAGTATGAGATAGCATAATTATATATATTTTTTTTAATTAAATAAAGCTATACGGGTTATAGCCTTAATTATAAATTCTGGCTTATTACCCTATGTTCACATCAGCGTTCTTACATCGTGTAGGCTACTCCACCAGCGGATCCTCCTTGATGAACACGACCGGACACTATATGACACCATTGACTATAATGGGATCCAGCCACTTTCCGGCACAAATGCTGGCTTTTGGACAGACAAAAAGTCCAGCATGTACAACTTTTTGCATTTTTACAGAATGTGGCTGGATACCATTATAGTCAATATGGATCTGGAGATGAAAGGCAGTATTCCACTATGCTGGATACGGTGAAATACGGCAGACCAGGTTACCAGATTTCTGAACGCATATGTGAACCTAACCTCACATACACACCATGCTTGATATGTTTGAATGGTACATACAACAAATGTATCTATTTTTTTTTTTAAATTCTTTATATTTTTATTTTGAAAATACGTAAAGTTAATACATAGACCAATTTAAAACAAATCAGTATATATAGTATAACAATCATACATATCCTTATATCCCCCCCCCCCCCCCATTGGCTGTCGTTCCCCTCAATTCTTACAAATACAACAAAACAGTAAATACATTAGAAATATCGACGTGGCTCTGCGTGCTGCTCTCCGCTTCCTTTCCATATCCTCATAAATTTTAATTTGTTGAAGGTATAGTTCCCACTCCCTTGAAGAGGGCTGGGAGGCAGAGCCCCAGTACTTCAGCAATATAGCTTTCGCCACCATCAAGCCTCTCATCCAAATCCGTCTAACCTGGGGGGGGACTTCTGTTTCTGAACCATAATCTCCTAAAATCACTATCAAGATCCCCGGGTTATAATTCATTGAAGATTCTTTTTGTAGAGCAAAGAAAACCTCATCCCAATATTTTCTTATTTTATTGCAACTCCAAAGCAAGTGGACATAGTTCGCATTAACATATCCACATTTGGGGCAGCAGCAGTCCCGGCCCCTATTTTGGGGAAATTTTCCTTGAATTTGGGGCGTATAATACAACCTATGGAGGATCTTGAATTGAATTAGTCTATGTGCACTGGAAACTGTCGCCCTTCTCACGTTCCTGTAAATAGTAGACCAATTTAGAGGAGGGCAATTCAACTCTTGCTCCCATTTACTTGGGCTTTTAAAAGGCGTTACAGTTGCCAGTGCCATTCGGAGTTTAGAATATAATCTAGATATTTTCACCTTCTCATCCTTCTGGGCGTAACAGTAATCAAAAAATATATTCTCTTGTGGGAAAATACGACCCCTATTCCTAGAGGCTTCAAATAAGTGTTTCAAACGTGCATACATAAATACATCTAATGGTGAACAATGATTAAATCCGAGTTCCGAAAGTGATTTAAAGCGACCTAAGTAAAAAAAAAAAAAAGGTGAGACACCATATAGATGCCATTTCGTGTCCAGTAACCAAAATCTGTAATTTTGAAGAACTCCTCCAGCGCCCCGTTCCCCCACAGAGGAGTGAAACCAAACGGACCGGAGACTTTAAGGATCAAATGTATTAGGGATCGACCGATTATCGGTTTGGCCGATATTATCGGCCGATATTGAGGATTTTGAACGTTATCGGTATCGGCATCTATTTTGCCGATATACCGATAACGTATTGGGAACACAGAACGCGCTGCTCTCAGCGCGTTCTGTGTTCCCTCCGCAGCACAGGGGAGAAGGAAGCAGTGTCTCCTCCCCCTGTGATGCTGCTGCCGCTGCCTCCAATGACAGGACGGAAGACAAGAGGAGGGGAGGGGCTGTGGCCGCTGCGCCACCAATGAAGATGAGTCTTTCATTAATTCAAATACAGGAGGCGGGAGCTGGCTGCAGAATCACATAGCCGGCTCCCGACCTCTATGAACGGCAGCTCCGGTCCGCGGTAGTTAACCTCTTAGGTGCCGCGGATCGCAGCTACCGCTCATAGAGGTCGGGAGCCGGCTATGTGATTCTGCAGCCAGCTCCCGCCTCCTGTATGTGAAAGAGAGGCCCCCCCCCCCCCCCCCCCCAGTTCTAATCATTGGTGGCAGTGGCCACAGGATCCCCTCTCCCCTGCTCCTCCGATGGGAGCCCCAGCAGTGTAAGCCTGGGGCTCCGATCGGTTACCATGACAGCCAGGACGCTATTGAAGCCCTGGCTGCCATAGTCAGCTCCATGCTGCTGTGTGCACAGAGCACAGGGCAGCAGGGAGAGTGCGAGATCCTATTCACTCTGATAGAGATCTATCAGGGTGAATGGGACAAGGGTTCTAGTCCCTAAGGGGGCTAAAAGTTAGTAAAAAAAATAAAACACAAAAATATTAAGTATAAATGAAAAAGATTTACAAAAAAAATAAAATAATAATACACGTTAACAATAAACATTAATTTTCAGCAGATTTGTGTAGGAAATTTATTTTTTTCCTCAAAAATAAAAATACCCAGAATATCGGTATAAATTATCGGCTATCGGCCTGAAAGTTGACAAATTATCGGTATCGGTATCGGCCCTAAAAAATCAATATCGGTCGATCCCTAAAATGTATCTATAACCTATTTTGGACCAGACTTACAAAAGTATCCTTTTGTAGCTAAAGTATACAATTGTTCAACCCTATCCTGGTGTATATGCCAGGCATACATAGCAGATGCAGTATAAACAGAAGTTTAGGGTCAATATCCATATTGCACACATTGCTTTTGAACTTTGTTTTTTTGCAGAGCATCAGTTCTCCTTCTATTTTGCCAAAAATGGAAGGACTTCACAGCAGGACAAAGCAAATGGTTCCTAAAGGGACCCATGGTTCTTTTGCCAAATGAGATATAAAGAACATAGACGACAAATGCGGCTGTGTAAACACGCTTTAATTGCACATACACATCCATTTAGATGCGTCTAGCCCTTTAACGAACTCCCATTGCTAATCACCTTGACAAACTGAAAGTGAATTCTGCAGCTAGTTAGGAGGTCTGTGATCCAAATAACTTTAGAGCTCATGACCGAGTAGACTATGTCAAAACAAGCAGTGGAACTGCCTGCTGAACTCCGACATAATGATTAACAACCATGCTGGATTTATTCCTGATATTGGTACACATTCCAGTAAAGCTATGGACTCCAGTGGCTACAGACTAGTTCATTCTGGAATTAAACAGAACCAACACATTACTTAATGAGTAATAATGGGAAAATATGTCCGCAGGAAACAGATGATTATGCAACTTCTTCAATCTGGGACATTACATTCCTACTAGAAGTTTAGGATAGAAAGACTAGGGGAATTTATCCTGCACTCTAGAATTCTGGCTTCAAAAATTAACAAAATAGGGCTTTGACTTTTTTGGGCTTATTTCCATTTTTACACTAGTAACTCCAGTTTTGAAACTGGGTGGAAAAGTGGACATGGTTAGCCTGTTGATTTCAGGCAGATTTATAAAAGTGCAACTTAAAAAAAATGTAGTCCAGTAAAGGGGTGGCATAGAAAGTAGAGTAACATATCATAACAGTAGTGTTAAGACTTAAAGATGCACCAAATATATCAAACACTGTGTGACATTAGATAAATCCGGCACAGATTGCATCAACGGAAACTATTGCCAAACTGACAAAGAAATTCCCCTTGCGATGTCTCCCCACCGTGTTTTACTGAATCTCATAGTAAAAAGAGATACGTATTTTATTAATGAGATTTAAAAGAACAAAAAATTCTAGCCAAAAATGTTAAAACATTTTTTTATTCTTCACCATCTAAGGCCTCATGCACACGACCGTTGTGTGCATCCGCGGCCGTTGTTCCGTTTTTTTTGCGGACCCATTGACTTTCAATGGGTCCGTGGAAAAATCGGAAAATGCACCGTTTTGCAGCCGCATCCGTGATCTGTGTTTCCTGTCAGTCAAAAAAATATGACCTGTCCTATTTTTTTGACTGACAACGGTTCACGGACCCATTCAAGTCAATGGGTCCGTGAAAAAACACGGATGCACACAAGATTGCCATCCGCGTCCGTCATCCTTGTCCGTAGGCTACTTTCACACACTTCGTGAAAACTCAGATCCGACAGTATATTCTAACACAGAGGCGTTCCCATGGTGATGGGGACGCTTCAGGTTAGAATATACTAAAAGAACTGTGTAGCCCCCCCCCCCTGTATTTAACTCATTGGTGGCCAGTGCGGCCCCCCCTCCCTCCCCTTGTATTTAACTCATTGGTGGCCAGTGCGGCCGGCCCCCCCTCCCTCCCTGCCTTGTATTTAACACATTGGTGGCCAGTGCGCCCGGCCCCTCCTCCCTCCCCCCCCATCATTGGTGGCAGCGGAGAGTTCCGATCGGAGTCCTAGTTTAATCGCTGGGGCTCCGATCGGTTACCATGGCAGCCAAGACGCTACTGCAGTCCTGGCTGCCATGGTTACTTAGCAATTTTAGAAGCATTATACTTACCTGCGATGTCTGTGACCGGCCGGGCGCTCCTTGTACTGGTAAGTGAAAGGTCTGTGCGGCGCATTGCTTATAGCACAGACCTTTCACTTACCAGTAGGAGGAGCGCCCGGCCGGTCACAGACATCGCAGGTAAGTATAATGCTTCTAAAATTGCTAAGTAACCATGGCAGCCAGGACTGCAGTAGCGTCCTGGTTGCCATGGTTACCGATCAGAGTCCCAGCGATTAAACTGGGACTCCGATCGGAACTCTCCGCTGCCACCAATGATGGGGGGGTGGGAGGGGGGGGGGGGGGCGGGCGCACTGGCCACCAATGTGTTAAATACAAGGGAGGGAGGGGGGGCCGGCCGCACTGGCCACTGATGTGTTAAATACAAGGGAGGGAGGGAGGGAGGGGGGGCCGGCCGCACTGGCCACCAATAAGTTAAATACAGGGGGGGAGGGAGGGGGGGTCTGCCCCCTGCTGCCTGGCAGCACCTGCCAGGCAGCAGGGGTCAGTCATGTACACAGTTCTTTTAGTATATTCTAACCTGAAGCGTCCCCATCACCATGGGAACGCCTCTGTGTTAGAATATACTGTCGGATCTGAGTTTCACGATCTAACTCAAATCCGATGGTATATTCTAACATAGAGGCGTTCCCATGGTGATGGGGACGCTTCAAGTTAAAATATACCATCGGATTGGAGAAAACTCCGATCCGATGGTATAATAGGGACTCCTGACTTTACATTGAAAGTCAATGGGGACGGATCCGTTTGCAATTGCACCATATTGTGTCAACGTCAAACGGATCCGTCCCCATTGACTTGCATTGTAAGTCAGGACGGATCCGTTTGGCTCCGCACGGCCAGGCGGACACCAAAACGACTTTTTTTTCATGTCCGTGGATCCTCCAAAAATCAAGGCAGACCCACGGACGAAAAAACGGTCACGGAACAACGGAAATCCGTTTTGCGGATCGCAAAAAAAAAGTCCGTGTGCATGAGACCTAACAGTGTGAAATCTCCCAAGGGATATAGGTAGCTGTACCAATGTTATCAGATACTATCTCACAGGATTTATCTGAGAACATGGGTTAGACAGAATATATAATCTGCAGCGCTGGGGTAAATAAGGAATTTCAATGCAGTCTCCAACAAGAGACCATGATAGCCTGCAGTCAGTCATGCACTCTGCTGGCTAGACTGATTGAGAACCTGAAACGTGTGCATCATAAAAGTGATTTACTATTTAAAATAGTAGATTTAAAAGGGTTTCTACCACTTCGTTTTTACATATTTAGCTGTCAGACACTAGCGATCCGCTAGTGTCTGCTCTACCAAACCATCCTAATATAACAGCTTATTGTGCTGCCGTTTCGCTAAAAAACGAACTTATATTGATATGCTAATGAGCCTCTAGGTGCTATGGGGGCGTCATTAGCACCTAGAGGCTCGGTCTACCTTCACAAACTGCCGCCGCCCAGCGCGTCCCTCCAGCCCGCCCATCTCCTCTGGAATGCGATCCTCCCTGTGAGCCAGCGGACGAATTTCGCGCATGCGCCGTGCGCGTATGTATTCGGCGCATGCGCAGTGAATGTCTGACCGCTTTCTGCACACAGACATCTCCACTGCGCCTGTTCCTCGGAGCACTATGACGTCATCGGCGCAGTGGAGATGTCTGAGCAGGGAAGTGGTCAGACATTCACTGCGCATGCGCCGAATACAGACGCGCACGGGGAGGATCGCATTCCGGAGGAGATGGGCGGGCTGGAGGGACGCGCTGGGCGGCGGCAGTTTGTGAAGGTAGACCGAGCCTCTAGGTGCTAATGACGCCCCCATAGCACCTAGAGGCTCATTAGCATATCAATATAAGTTCGTTTTTTAGCGAAACGGCAGCACAATAAGCTGTTATATTAGGATGGTTTGGTAGAGCAGACACTAGCGGATCGCTAGGGTCTGAAAGCTAATTAGGTGAAAACGAAGTGGTAGAAACCCTTTAATGATACTGGTGCACGGAGCAGAACTGCCAAGTGGTTAGCAATGTTGTCTTGCAACAATGGGGTCCTGGGTTCCAATCCAACCATGGATAAAAATATGCAAGCAATCATACTCCCATTTCATCCAAAGATATACTAAAAGATTACGTTAAATGACTTCCTTTGAAATTGGCAAGCCCTATTTTGGACAGAGACTGATGAATGGTGACAGTCTCAGTTGGAATGGTACTGAATGCTGGCACTATGCATCGACAGAAAATGGGGCACAACAAATGTGGCAAAACACCCACAGCTCTGAGCCTCTGACAATAAAGACAACAAAAGTGTTTAAAAAAAAAAAAAGAACATTTTTTTTTGTACAGAGTGTGAATGGGCCAAGTTCATCAGCAGTGCCCCACAGGCAGGCAATTCCCCCACTTAGAAGTGCCCTTGGTTCTCCGTGTAGAGCTGCTCGTCAACTCCTGTCTACTGCTCTGTTTGACAACTGTAGCGCTCAACCAAGAGACCTCTACGGCCATCAGTCATCAGGGGGGTTTGTGAAGCAATTCACTGCAGAGAGCCTTTCGGACAAAGTGCTGCACACAATAGTGCTAGTAAAAAGCATGGTATGGTAGGTTTAACCAACTGTCTGAACCCCAACCTAGGGCTGTCAGCAGTTTCAAAACTGCTGATGGACTCACTTTAAGGTGACTCCAAAGAAGAACTTTATATAAAAATAAAAAAAAAGGGGGGAACAGACACAGCCATAAGAAAACCATGCATGCTCCATGTAATAATGGGTAATGTGAAGTGCTAATTGTTACAGTTCTCCACTGCCGAGAAACAGTTGAGAACGATGACGATTCTTCTGAAGGTTAGAGCTACATGTCCATGTTACTGCTTTGTTAATGTTTAACGAGGACATTTTCTGTGGCTGCATACAAAGTACTATTTAGCAGACCAGATTTGCTAAATGCTGCCATTCTTCATCTCACTGCAGTGACCTGACTTACATGAGCAAGACGTTCTGTATAATTAAAGATCTATACTCTATGGTCAATTCATACGGTTAAGGCTTCATGCACACAACCGTGGTGTGTTTTGCTGTCCGCAAATCACGGATGGTGGCTGTAATTTGCGGAACGGCCCGTACAGCCTTTAATATAAATGCCTATTCTTGTCCGCAAAGCGCGGACAAGAATAGGACATGTTATATTTTTTTTGCAGGGACACTGAACGGAGCAATGGATGCGGACCAAAACAACGGCCGTGTGCATGAGGCCTAAAGCGTATAAATAACATATAACAGGCAATCTGAAGACTTAAAAGGCAGACTACTTTATAGGGGATACAGAGAAAAGGACATAGAGACAGCAAAAAAGAAAGCAGGGTCATTCACTCAGCAGGAATTGTTATATAGGGAAAAGAGACGAGTCCAAGACAAAAGGGAGAGATTCGTATTCACATTTAAGTATAGTCCGGCAGCTGGGGCTGGGAGAGATAACAGACTATAGACCACTTATAGCTTTTAAGAAATGCCACACCATTAAGGACAAAGTAGTGAGGAGCAGATTCCGAAGCAAGAAGGCAGACAACTGGTTATCATCCAATAGACCTGTGGGTAATCATAAATGCAGCAACTGCTCTTTTTGCAGTTACAACAGCCAGAGTAAATACCTGTCTTTTGGCGGGGTGTCACACACTGTGGCGCAGTTCATCACGTGTAAAAGCAATTATGTTGTCTATTTGGTGATTTGCCAGTGCGGTGCCTTCTATATAGGGAAAACCATTCGCCCTTTATTTGAAAGGTTTAGAGAACACTTAAATTCTCTAAAGACCAGCAAAGGATGCACTAGACTCATCGAACATGTCCGAAATAAGCATGGTGGTAATACTCGTTGCATTTCCTTTGCTGGGATTGAGCAGGTGCCGTACATGCCCCGAGGCGGGGACAGGCACCGTGCACCCCTGCAAAGGGTGGCAAGGTGGATAATGAGAGCTGAAGCCCTGGGTCCCCTGGGACTCAATAACAGGAATGACCTTAGTGTGTTTACTTGAAAACTGTCCAGGTATAACTCACCGATTCAGCTTGCTAGCTTGTATCTATTAAATGTAGCTTGTACTTCTGATTGGAGAAAAGAGAAGCGTCCGTGTTACCTAGGTGACCGGATGCAATGACGCTTATATATTGCGTGAGATAGCGCAATGAGGTCAGTAGCCAGACGAAGCGTGAAACGGCCGTCGCCGCGAACCTTTCCTGTGTCAAGAACCGTATGCTCCAGCCGAAGATTTTAATGTATGAATCAAGAATCGCTTTTATCCACACTGGTGAGTGCCGCCTTTTCTATTTACTTCTTCATATGGTTCTGTGAAATTAACCCTAGCCCTTTTGAAGACACCTCTCAGAAAATTGGCATAAATGTATAATAAGCGCACAAAAATAAGAAGTACATGGCACTTCCCTTTATTTCCTATGAACACAAATTAAATCAGACATTTGTTGCAGGAGCTGCTCAGCGATCATAGAATGTAAAGTGCTCTGTTCAAACCATTCACAGGGATTTGGGAACAACCCAAATTGTTAATGAATAACCAAAAGAAAACTCATCTTGATGAACAGTTCAGAAATAGAGCAGTGAAGCTGCAGAATGGCTCTTTGAAGCTGAAACTTAGAATTAAATTCCTTGAACTATGAAGGAAAGTATAAAGCCACGGCAATAAAATGTGGCAGTTTATTCCCAGATAATACCAAAACTGTCAGTTCTGCCTCCTGTGGAACAGTTTGGGGTTATACCTACAAAAATTTCTAAGTATTCATACCCTTTGAACAATTCCACATGTTTTCATGTTACACCCACAAACTTAAATGTATTTTATTGCGATTTTATGTGACAGACCAACACAATATAGCAAGTATATGTGAAGTGAAAAGAAAATAATACGTACATGGTTTTCAAAATTTTTTAGTAAATAACAATCTGGAAAGTGTGTTGTGAATTTGTATTCAGCCCCCCTGAGTCAGTACTTTGTAGGACCACCTTTCTCTGCAATTACAGCTACAAGTCTTTTGGGGTATCTAGAGGCTGAAATGTTTGCCCATTCTTGTTTGCAAAATAGCTCAAGCTCAGTCAGATTGGATGGAGAGCGTCTGTGAACAGCAATTCTCAAGTCTTGTCACAGATTAAAAATGGGATTTAGGTCTGGACTTTGACTGGGCCAGTCTAACACATGAATATGTTTTGATCTAAACTAAACATACAGCCAGAGCTATAATGGA
Organism: Bufo bufo; assembly: GCF_905171765.1. NCBI lineage: Eukaryota > Metazoa > Chordata > Amphibia > Anura > Bufonidae > Bufo > Bufo bufo. The sequence continues at coordinate 644,297,855 of NC_053389.1, forward strand.
ATAGAGTCATTGTCCTGCTGGAAGGTGAACCTCTGCTCCAGTCACAAGTCTTTTGCAGCCTCCAGGATTGCCCTGTATATAGCTCCATCCATCTTCCCATCAAATCTGACCAGCTTCCTTGCCCCTGCTGAAGAAAAGCATCCCCAGAGCATGATGCTGCCACCACCACCATGTTTCACGGTGAGGACGATGTGTTCAGGGTAATATGCAGTGTTTTCTGTCATACAAAGCGTTTTGCATTTAGGCAAAAAAACGTTCAACTGACCAGAACACCTTCTTCCACGTTTACTGTGTCCTCTACATGTCAAAAGGCAAATGGAACTTCTCATGGCTTGCTTTCAAACTTTTCCATAAAGTCCAGATTTGTGGAGCACACGACTAATAGTTGTCCTGTGGACAGATTCTTTCACCTGAGCTGTGGATCACTGCAGCTCCTCCATGGGCCTCTTGGCTGCTTCTCTAATTAGTGTTCTCCTTGCTGAGCTGTCAGTTTAGGTGGATGCCATGTCTTGGTAGATTTGCAGTTGTGACATACTCCTTCCTTTTTCGGATGATGAATAGAACAGTGCTCTGTGATATGTTCAGAGCTTGGGATATTTTTTTACATCCTAACCCTGCTTTACACTTCTCCACAACTTTATCCCTGACCTGTCTGGCGTTTTCCTTGGTTTTCACGATGCTGTTTGATCACTAATGTTCTCTAACAAACCTCTGAGGCCTTCACAGAACAGCTGTAGTTATACTGAGAATAAACTACACATAAAGGTTGACTCGATTTACTAATTAGGTGACTTCTGAAGGCAATTGGTCACACTGGATTTTATTTAGGGGTATCAGAGTACAGGGAACTGAATACAAATGCATGCCATACTTTTCAGATTTTTATTTATAAAAAAATTTGAAAACCATGTTTTATTTTATTTTCACTTAAAACGTACTTGCTACTTTGTGTTGGTCTATCACTTAAAATCCCAATAAAATTCATTTAAGTTTCTGTAAAAAGAATGTGGAAAAGTTCAAGGGGAATGAATACTTTTTCAAGGCATATGTATGTGTTTGCTGTATCATTTTATTTATTTATTTTTGTAAATGTACAACCTTTTCGGTCAGGCAATCTCCCACAGGGGAAGGCCAAGTGCCTTACATACCCTGCAAAGGATAGCTGTAAACTGGAGCAGATTAGGATGAGCGTGTGCTGGCGCTTTAAGAGCCAGGGGATGTGAACGTGCCCTACAGACACAAAGAAGGACCACAGACAAAAAGCAACAAAGCGAGAAGAGAGGTGAGCGTTCTGAAGGACATGCCTGCTGGGAGCAGGAAATGTCGGCGGGCATGGACCACCAGTGTTACAAAATGTTTACCTGTGGTTCTCCCATTAACAAAGTGTCTTTTACCACTACTCACTAATCAAAATGGGTTATGTTGAACATTGATGCTGTGAGTTTTATTATTCCATGTATAATCACAGGACACCAATGGAAGAACCTAATGAAACAGGTTTAGTGCTTCTTGTAGGATTAATTATTAACATTATTATACTACTAAACATAAAATGGTATATAGTCATTTAAGATCAATTTACAACCGCATACCTTCCAACATGGATGAAATCAGCCAGGTTTTATAGGGTTGTTTTCCCATATTTTTATATTTTATTAGAACTAGCAGAGACAGTCAAATCCAGAAAAACACATCAAACTCGCTGACTGTTTGTGACTTAAAGATCATAGAAAAATATCTTTGTGTTTAAGTCATACTTTGCACGTACATCAGAAGTATACGAGGATTTTCCAACATATAACTCCGACATATGCCTATAGGCCCCATGTAAAACATAAAAGTATAGTGTGTGGTATGGATTTTTTCTGGATGCCTCTGCATTTAATAGCATATTTAGATCACTTTTAACCTCCTCAGGGTGAATGGAGGCCTGTGGATATGCTTGACATATATGGCAGAGTTTTCCCAGTTCATATGCCGAACATTCAATGCACCCTTACCCAGGTGCCTGAAAACATCTACAAGCAGGGCATCAATCAACTGTGTTTAGCATATACACAGGACAACACGCTGAGTTAGCAAAGGAAAAAATATAAAATAGCATAGCATATTATGCACTTAGTCTGGGATCAGTGGACCCCAATGAAATGCTGGATCCTAAAACTTTCCAGATTAAACATCAGATGGATCATCAGAGTTGTTTTTTTTTATCTTTGTTCAGTCTACAGCCTCTGGTCTTCTGACATTCTGATTTCTTAGGTCAGTACGGTACTGTCCAAACTACAAAATGTCAGAAGAATTGCACTGTATATTTTGTGTAACTTCTGTATTGCCTCTACAGTACTAAGTGCCAACACCCTTTTTTTAACCAGTCAAACACCAGCACACACCTCTTTCTGTAATCGCTCAATGGTCTTGTCCAGCTGCCAGCGTTCACTCTCCATTTCATTTTTCAGGTTTCTTAGTTGTTCTTTCTGATAAGATTCATCTTTTAACCTTTCGGATAGCTGTTGATGTTCATGGCTGATCCTATTAAGGCTTCTCTGGAATTCACAAACAGGAATATCTGGGTCAATAAAGGTAATTATAAGAGATTTCTTGTTCTTTGCTTTAGTATTCCATGAATGCTCTAGCACAGGGGTCAGCAACCTTCGGCACTCCAGCTGCTTTGAAACTACAATTCCCAGCATGCTCCATTCATTTTTATGGGAGTTCGGAGAAGAGAAGAGTAAGTATGCATGCTGGGTTTTGTAGTTTCACAACAGCTGGAGTGCAGGAGGCTCCCTACGCCTGCTCTAGCGGTTTCCTGGTTGGATGCTGGGGCCATGAATCATAATGGTGGGGAGGTATTGGGGAGCTTAAAGGGGTTTTCCGGGAAATATTTCCTAGAATGTGAGCAGGACTGGTTGCCACCACTTGCAGAGCTGTCTAGGGCAGTGGTGGGCAAACGTTTTAGTCAACTGAGCCAAATATCAACAAAACCGCGATTGAAATTTCTTTTAAGAGCCAAATTTTTTCCCTACCCGGGAACTTTCACTACCCTCGTCACTTCCTGTTGTGACGCAGCACGTTCCGACGTTTGGAAGGAGGAGGTTCCTAATAGTGGGAGGAAATATAGGTAATATGGGTGATATGAGATGTACACGCCCTCTCCAGCTTTGCTAGGTGAAATGGCACATTTCTCCAGCAGTGTCAGTGCCAGCACATGCACAGACATCTCTCTCATGAATCTGAGATGTCTGTGCATGTGCTGGCACTGCTGGAGAAATGTGCCATGGGGCCGCCCTGGTTCTGTGTGGACTGGAGAAATGTGCATTGTGTGCCATGGGGCCGCTGCCGCCCTGGTTCTGTGTGGACTGGAGAAATGTGCATTGGGGGGGGGGGGGGGGAGTCATGAGAGAGATGTCTGTGCATGATCTGGCACTGCTGGAGAAATGTGTGCCATGGGGCCGCCCTGGTTCTGTCACATCTCTCTCATGACTCCCCCCCCATGCACATTTCTCCAGTTCAAACAGAACCAGGGAGGCCCCATGGCACATTTCTCCAGCAGTGCCAGTGCCAGCACATGTAGAGACATCTCTCTCATGACTGCCGCCCCCCCCCCAATCCAATGCACATTTCTCCAGTCCAAAAAACAGAACCAGGGGGCGGGCTAGTACCCTGGCTAGCACTACTGGGACAGGTGAGACGGTGGGAATGGGATCCAGTAGCTAAGTTGTTATAATTAATCAACCTACCTACCTGGCTGCCTCCTGTCACAGTCTCAGAAGATTCTTCTTCTTGTGGGCGTCGGGCCGCAGGCCTTCCCTGGCAGAGTCTGGGCTGTGGCTGGCTGCCGCTGCTCGCTCCTTCTTCTTCTCTGCTCTGGGGGCGGAGCTGTGGCAACGTCAGACAGACGCGAAGACATGCCTGCCTGTGCGGCAGCGGCGGCACGCTCACTCACAGCCACCGCTCGAGTCTCTTAAAGAGGCAGGCAGAGCGGGGCTCAGAGCGGCCGGTGGCGGGGGGGCCCCCTCCTTTCCATATTAGTCCGGACCGCGCGCCGCCCAGGACTCCATGCGCAGCTGCGCTTAGCGTAACAGAGTTAGAAAACTTAGCAGCGCTAGTATTGCGGGCCGGCGCTGGGGGGCCCCTGTAAGAGCCGCATTCAAGGGGCTAAAGAGCCGCTTGTGGCTCGCGAGCAGCGGTTTGCCAAACACTGGCCTAGGGGAATGAGTCCTCACTACACTGCTCTACAACAGATGTTAATGATGTGATCCTGGCTACAAAATGCTATCATGGCTGAGCGGCCCGACAGGAAAACTCACCAATGTGAAGCACCAGTTCTCCAAGTGGAAGCAGCCAGCCCTGCTCACATTCTACGACAGGTTGCTTGCGGTCATTTTAAATCATTCCCAGAGAATCCATGTAAGTAAATAAAAGTAAACTAAAGTGATCCCATGGACACTGCATATGAATGGACCACTCTTGAGATACTTGCAAACACAGCAGAAGGGTGACTTAAAACTTGTTTTTCTCAGTCATGCAAGTTTGACCATCAATGTTACCTATCTAGCATTGTTAGTAGTTTTCAGGGGTGAAAACTGCTGACAGAATCCCTTTTAAGAGGATTACTCCATAAACGTTATTTATCATCTATCGATAGGATCTGACAACTGACACCCACGGCAATCTCGAGAACAAGAGGTCCCTAAGTCTCCTCTCTGAATTGATTGGTATTGCGCATGTTAGCCAGCCCCTCCATTCACTTCAATGGGGCTGACGTAGACAGCAATTGGGATTGCAGGGGCTTCTAAAGGTGGGATTCACCGCAATCCCATATTTATTAGCTATCTTGCGGATAGGTGATAAGCAATTTTCATATGATAACCTTTTTAGAAAGACAACAAGAGTTTCTCATAAGATACTCGGGCAATCACAGTATAGAAGATGATTAACAGATTTCCTATTATAACATTTGAATGAGATAGCATCAGCTGATCTGTGTTGAAAGAACACCCATCACCTGGAGATAGCCCTTGTTTTTATTCCTCTAAATAGCTATCCGCTGCAATAATAAATACATTTCTAAAATATAGAAGATTAAAATTATAAGTCATTTAGCTTTAGAGAGACTGACGAATACACAAATATCCAACTCTCCTGTGAAGGCACTACATGTCTGGTCTCATAGTGATGATGTGCCACCATTCCTCTAAACCCCAGTGGAAACCCAAGATCTCTCTATTTATATATTTATTATCTTATCTTAGGCTACTTTCACACTAGCGTTCGGGGCTCCGCTTGTGAGTTCCGTTTGAAGGCTCTCACAAGCGGCCCCGAACGGATCCGTCCAGTCCTAATTCATTCTGAGTGGGGGCGGATCCACTCAGAATGCATCAGTCTGGCAGCGTTTGTCCTCCGTTCCGCTCAGCATGCGGACACCTGAACGCTGCTTGCAGCGTTCGGGTGTCCACCTGGCCGTGCGGAGGCAAACGGATCCGTCCAGACTTACAATGTAAGTCAATGGGGACGGATCCGTTTGAAGATGACACAGTATGGCTCAATTTTCAAACGGATCCGTCCCCCATTGACTTTCAATGTAAAGTCAAAACGGATCCGTTTGCATTATCATGAACAAAAAAAAAAAAAAAATTTTTTTTTTGTTCATGGTAATGCAAACGGATCCGTTCTGAACGGATCTAAGCGTTTGCAATATAGGAGCGGATCCGTCTGTGCAGATACCAGACGGACCCGCTCTGAACGCAAGTGTGAAAGTAGCCTTATCCTGTTCACCTTTGTGTCCTCAAGTTGATTTTCCAGCCCTCGGGAGAACTCCAGAGATTCTCTCTCCTGTTCATTAGCTTCATCCAAAGCTTCAGCCAGTTGTTGCTTTTCTTTCTGCAATATACATTAGGAAGTATTAGTAAGCTATTTTGTGTGCAAAATTTACACACGTATCACACAACAGAAGTATGTACGTTTCTTACATTGCAAAAACGAGGTCGCTGTGAAAACGGCCTTGACTAACACTTACCAGACTTTTTAGACTCTGCATAAAATTGCATCCCACTAATTTCTCAGTACACCGGAAGGTGGATTTCTCATTTTTGGAATTATTTTGTTTTGTCTTATTTTTAGTTTTCGACAGCTGACGATGTTACGGTTTTTCTATATACCGTAACATTTTGGTTTTATTGCATATGTTTTGCTGGATGACTAATGCGATTTCGGCATTTGTGAGGTAAAGCAGAAAGAGGCAGCTCCCTCTGCCACCCGATCAGAGCCCCCGCAATGAAATCATTTGGGCTTTAATCGGTTACCATGACAGCCTGGGGCCTGCTAAAGCTTCACAGGGCTGTCATAGTAGCCTTCCTGCTAAGCTGTGCATGTCAAAACCCTATTCACCCTAATAGATGAGGGTGAAAGGAATAAGGGATCAAAAGATCCCTAAGGGGGCTAATAATTATTAAACAAAAAGTGGGAAAAAAACAACAAAATATTAAAAGTTTAAATCACCCACCTTTCCCAATTTGCTTAACATATTAGGTATCACCAAATCCAAAAATGTCTGAACTAATATGAAAAAAAAAAATGAAAAACACACGATTCACCATTTTTTTGTCATCTCGTCCCCCCCAAAAAATTGATTACAGTAATCAAAAAGTTGTACATACCACAAAAATAGCATCAATAAAAACTAAAGTTTCTTCCACAAAAAACAGGCCCTCATACAGCTCTGTAGACCGAAATATAAAAAAGTTATAGCTGTCAGAAAATGGTGACACAAAGGTTTTTATTATTTTGATAAATACTCCCCAACTGCGCCATATTTTCTAAATTACAGAATTATCCAGTCCGAGGGAAGCAAGTCCCAGTATGATGGAGAGCAGCACTCAAATCCACTCGACTGTTGGGGTGCCAACTTTTTTTTAGCACCAGCCATTGTATTGTATCATTGATTAAATTGGTTCTCCAACCTTGCGGCCAAGAATCCCTGGAGTGCTACCCTGTGCCCCTAAGCATAAAAAACCTGATTCACCTGTCCACAGTCTCGCCACTACTCTATTTCTTACCGTTGCTGGTCCCTTTGCAACAAATCATAGGCCTCAGCATCTTGAACGCTATGTCACAGCAGTGCGATGTACTGTTCAAGATGCTGTGACCAATGAGATCTGTGACTGGCCGCATGAGTCACAAAGCCAAGCCACTTCATGGTTCTACAGGGCCCGAAAGCGTCCGAGTATGGAGTAGCAGCGGGACCAGACAGGCGAGTAGGATTTTAATGTTCAGGAGGACAGGGAAAGACCCCAGATCCAAGGTGAGACAACCCCTTTAAAATCAATTATTCATGTAAAATACCATTGGATTTTCCTTTTTAGCTTATGGCTGGCAATACAGTACCAGCATTATTCTCACCACCCCATATATTATTGCTTTACTTACTTCTGTTTTCTTCAGCCTTTCTTTTATTCTGTCATTGTCTTCATTCAGTTCATTGATTTTCTGGTGAAGCTCGGTTATTTTGAATTCCAGTTGTTGTATCTTCTGTTTCAGTTCTTCATTTTCTTGCAACAAACTTTTTGCCCTGTTTTGAAATACCAGTTTTACTTCATCTGCTTCATTCTTCTGGCTGGAAAGATCACGTGTATTCTTTGGGAGTGAAGAAGATAAAAACAAATATTTCAAAATGTAAAAAAAATAAAAATAAATTAACATTATTAGCAATTAGTAAATCAGGTTGATCAGCTGTAACTGAAAGACTGCCTGATAGGAACGTTAAAATAAAATAACAAAACTTTATTGTGTAATTTCTAAAATAGGAATCAGAGACTAACACTGAAGTCGCGAGTGGGCTGGTGGGAGAGTGAGTTGGTCTTCTCAGAGCACATGGAAAGATTCACATCATCGATATTACTTTGGATTAGGTTTATCGATGATGTGTTCATCCTATGGAAGGGGCAAGAAGCTGTCTTTCACCAATTCGTTGCAGAACTTAACAATAATACACTTTGAAGTTCTAACTATGAGATAAAATAAATTTTCTCATCATACTGGGGGATTTTAAAATCAGACCCAGACATTGGGTCCCTACTGACAGATTATCCCTCCATCACTTATCGAGAAAAGTAGTAAATAGCCTGTATGTTGTTGCCCCTAAACCAACTGGCTCATGGTTAAGGAATGAGGCCAAGGGGACGTTTCCTTTTGGAACATGTTCCTTTTGTAAATGGATCAAGAGAGGAAAGTACTTCAAGAGTACGAGTACAGGGATTACGTACGGTCTGAGGTCCTTCATCAATTGCAAAACGGTAGGAGTTATTTATCTCCTGACTTGTGAGTGTGGCAAGCAATACATTGGCAAGACGAAGTGCCAGTTTAGAAAAAGGATGGGCGAACATCTCTCTGACATTAGGAATGAGAGAGATACACCAATCGCACGCCATGTCAGTGAATGCCATGATGGACAAACTGAGGTTGTCAAATTTCAGGGTATCGAACATGTTGCGGATACCATTCTGTTACGGAAAGAGGCTCAGTGGATTTTTAGGATGCAGACTGTGAGACCACAGGGTTTAAATGATGCTATTTCCTTTATGTGATTTATATGACTGTCTGCGAAATGCACACTGATTATTACTCATCCGATGGGCCATATTATAGACTCCCCAGGATAATTATATCTTTCTGGGTCGTCACCAGAGTGTGCCCTTTCATTCTATGCATGGCGATTTGATCGGACCTCGGGGCCATATGTAGCCTCTTATGGTTTGCTTATGTGTTTAGTTGGCATGACTTCATACATTTATTTTTGCCCTGATTATTATTTATACCTATAGTTTATAGGTTGTGTCATTTATGGACTGAGAATTATTAGTCTCCACTTACAATATCATCTGGCTTGACATCCATGCATTCCAACTGGATCTAATGCCCTTAGTTGGTTGTTACCCAGGGCGTTTTGTTGTTGTATATAATCGCTGGCTTAATAGCCACATCAAGGTCCCCCACACACCTAGTTGCTAATACGAAGGAGGCAACATCACCCAGCGGCGCAATACCCTACCTGGGACGACGCCACGCAGTGGGATGTGTTGTCTGACACACCTCCGCTGCGATTGGGTGCTGTCCGTGACCGCGCCTACTGAGGCTGAGGAGTCATGGTCATTTAAATCTGGCGAGCTGGCGCCCGTCATAGCGCCGATGTTGCCATGCTGCATGCCACTCTGTGCGGCGAGTTCATGTAAAAAACACTTACCTCGTTAACTGCTCTGCTCCTGATGAAGTGCGGGTTCACCACCGTACAGAAACGCGTCGAGTGGGGGCAGTGTTAATAGAGGGTGCATAGGCAGGGAGATTACTATCTAGGGAGTGTGCTTTAGCTAACTCAGTAATTCAGTCCAAATCGAGCTGCAGCATATAGTGGATTGACATACTCCTTGGCTGCCCTGCATGTAGCCCTGTTTTGGCAGTATGTAGATAGAGTGATGTGGATAATGTATAAAGGTGTGTGCCTGACACTATTGGAGGCACCTTGATCCATATCCTCTAGTAGCACCGATGTCAATATCAACATTATCAGTGTTACTATTTTAGGATGTATGACTGTCACTATAGGAGGCACCTTGATCCATGCCCTATAGCAGCACTGGTGTTAATACTAATATTATCAGTGCCACTATAGTTATAGAGTGTTGAACAATACGCCTTCCTATACTCCACTAAATAATTGTGGGGCTGGGGAATATAATTTATAGGACGTATGTTCTTCCCCCATATTGGGGTGTTACTCTCTAGCCTGATACACTCGCCACTTGTGTTAAGTCTATGATTCCTATTTTAGGAATGACACAAAGTTTTGTTATTTTATTTTAATGTTCCTATCAGGCAGTCTTTCAATTATAATCCAGGGACGTATACATACGTACAATTGTTGAGTATTTATTGATCAGCTGTAACCCTTACATACAGAGCAGCTCCAGCCACAACTTAAAACATATTTGATAATTTTATTTACTACATTATGGTAAGGCGCACTATCACTATAAGCTCCTTAAAGTACTTTCATTGGTATAGAATTTTGGAATATCATACCCTATCCATTGGATTGGTGGAGGTCCAACCACAGAAAAAGGAATCTCTGGTGAACCCCAAAGAAGTTTAGGCACTTTATTTTATTTATTTATTTATTTTATGCATTTTATATAGCGCTACTATATTCTGCAGCGCTTTACAGACATTATCATCCAACTGTCCCCAATGGGACTCACAATCTAAGGTCCCTATCAGTATGTCTTTGGAGTAGAAATCTGTGGGTATTAACCTCATGATGTGCTCCCTCAATGTCATACTAACAAGTACATAACATTGAGGCAAACCATGCAGCTGCTTAGGGGCTGAGCCCTGGTTTTCCCCTTCTCCATTGCTGTTGCATAGCAAGAAACTATTAGGGACTCCCCCCTACTAAAGAATTGCATCATTAGTAAAAAATAAATCAAAAAATGGGAGGTGGGTATTGGCCCAAGAGGCATGGAAGAACAAACACCAGGTACAGTACTTCTGTCCTGGGTAGAAAAACCCTACACAATAATGGGAGTACCAATTTAATAATTCTTATAGGGATCCCTTTCTTCTATTTATGCATCTGCCTAAGATGCCAGGAAATGATTTAGCTGCAATTCTCCTTTGAGGAAATCTGAATGGGCAATGCTCTTTTTCACTGTATCTTACACATCTTTCCTAAACTAACTATCGCTCTAATACATCCATTTTGTTAACACCAAGACAGGCTACCTGCTCACTAAAGGAACAGATTACATACGGAGAGAGAAAAGGTAGGAGAAATAAGCAGAGAGAGATAGACATGATTTAGCAACTAATAGTAAATATTATATATGACCCAGGTGCTTTATTCAGATGACAACTGGTCAGTAGTTCACTGTAATGTCCTATATGGACCTTATGAGTGATTCTGAGTGAGAGGAAGCAAAGCATGCTATTTCTATATGTATTTTATGGGCAGACATTATTACTGCTAGTCTCCATCCACCAGCTCAGGGACAATGGAGAATTATGGAGGAGAATTGCAAAAAAAAAAATATGAGATGTAAGATACGAGTAAAATAATTGTCTGATCTAGTGCAATCACTCATGTATTACACACAGTACCTTATTCTGAAAGTTATCTGAAACAAAAAGTACACTTTGAATATATATATAGCAAACAAAAAATAATCACAGCAGCACAAGACGGATGATGTGGGTGCAAAAATCCTCACAGCCGCAGGCTCCAACGGCTATTAGTAAATATAATTTCAAAAGGATGAGGCAGCACTCCAAGCATAAAGTGAAAAAATGGTGGATCTTTTATTCCCCTCTGCAACGTTTCAACCACTCAACGTGGTCTTTCTCAAGCATGATCTATACACACACACACACACACATATATACATATATATATATATATATATATATATATATACATACATATACACACATACATACATACATACATACATACATACATATACACACACACACACACACATCTCACAAAAAATTAGGGATATTTGGCTTGTGGGTGAAATTTCAGGATGAACCTAAAATGCACGCTAACCTTTACAGATAAACTTAGTGTGAACTGTTCAATGTCTCCGTACTTTTTGCACAACTTGCTGCTCTCTAAGAAGGATCTTAACGGCAAAATGGGTGTTTGATCCATGAATCGCCCAATAAATTTCCTGGTTCAATTTGAATTGGTATTTAAACAGTTCTCCACATCACGTTGTTCATATTTTGACATCATGTGACCAAGACAACACCTAACAATTGATCAACAGTACCTCGCCATTACGAGGCTTCAAGCAGGGTGTTCTCAGATGGAAGTGTCCACTGACCTTCGAGTGTCACAGAGTGACATCAGCAGGTTGCAACAGAGATAAGAGAGACTGAAAGACTCACAGAAAGGCATATAAGTGGACATCCTTTGGCCACATCCCACACTGATGACTGCTTCATTGTGAACATCGTCATCGTCTTTCATGGCCCACGGAGCATCTACGCTGGATGAGGGACCAGTGCTGTTCACTGATGAAAGTCAAGTCACGCTGAGCAGAAATGATGGCAGCCAATGATGTTGGAGACGTCAAGGAGAGCGCTATGCATCAGCCGCTGTCTTCACCAGACGAGCCTTTGGTGGTGGTGGTGTTAGTGTGGGCAGATGTGTCTAGTCAATACAAAACTGCTCTACACTTTGTGAATGGTATAGTAACAAGCCCATACTACTTGAATAACATTATTCCAGTCATTGTGCCTCTGCATGAACAACACAGGCCTAATTTCATCTTCATTGACAGCAATGCACCAGCTCATCAAGGTCACATCATTAGGGAACAGCTGCTGGAGACTGGGGTACTTCAAATGGAGTGGTTGTTTGAGATGAGGAAATCACCATTGCATACTTCTACTTAAATGACCTATTTTCATGATATAATATGGAGACATCAAGGAAAACATTATGCACCAGCCACTGTTTTCATCAGACGAGCTTTGGTAGTGATGATGTTCCAGTGTGAGCAGGTGAATAACATCATTAATCCAGTCATCGTGCCTCTGCATGAGCAACACAGGAGTAATTTCATCTTCATGGACAACAATGCGCCAGTTCATCGAGGTAGTATCATTGGGGAACGCCTGCTGTAGACTGGGCACCTCAAATGGAGTGGCCTGCTCTTTCTCTTCCCAGACCTGAATCCCATTTAAAACCTATGGGATCAGCTGAGTCACCGTGTAGAGGCTCGTACCTCTGTACCCCAGAACTTAAATGACCTGAGGGCCTCCCTTCAAGAAGAATGGGATGCCATGCCTCAGCAGACAATAAGTTGACTTGTGAGCAGCAGTAGATGTCGTTGTCAAGCTGTAATTGATCCTCAAGGCCAAATGACAAGTTATTGAGACACTGAAATTATTTATGGGGTATGGCCACCATTATTGTTGGCATTTATTTCAATAAATTGTTTGAGATGAGGAAATCACCATTGCATGCTTCTACTTAAAGGGGTTTTCCCATCTCAGACAATGGGGGCATTTCGCTAGGATATGCCCCCATTGTCTGATAGGTGCGGGTCCCACCGCTGGGACCCGCACCTACAATGAGAACGGAGAGGGGAAATGAATGGAGGGCGCCCTGCGCATGCGCAGCCGCCCTCCATTTATTTCTATAAGGCCGCCGAAACTAGCAGAGCGCTGGCTCGCTATTTTCGTCTGCCCTATAGAAATGAAAGGGAGCATGGGCCGCGCATGCGCGGTGCGCTCCCATTCACTTCTATGGGAGCAGCGGGGAGCAGCGCTTGGTGGTGGACGGAACCCAGGAATTCTGGGGTCCTCCAGCCACAACTCTCCCCGGTTCATTCTCGTTGTAGGTGCGGGTCCCAGCGGTGGGACCCGCACCTATCAGACAATGGGGGCATATCCTAGCGATATGCCCCCATTGTCTGAGATGGAGATACCCCTTTAAATGCTGATATAACATTACTGTAGTGTGAACTTTTTACGGTTTACACCTGAAAGCCAAATATCCCTAACTTTTTGTGAGTAACATAGTAGCATAGTAACATAGTACATAAGGCCGAAAAAAGACATTTGTCCATCCAGTTCGGCCTGTCATCCTACAAGTTGATCCGTATATATATATACTTAGAAATAAATTCAATGTACTATCACTGGTACTGCTCATGATTGATGTGTGTATTAAGCACATACTACACAAAACTTCTTAAATTTGCCCTCCCTTCTCTTTACCAAGACAACAAAAGATGGTGCTCGTATGCTCCTTACAGGCGTTGTGTCAGCAGAAAATAAGAAAAATAGGCTGAACAAATAAGGAAACAATGAAAATAGGTTTTCTTTAATGCTTGACCTGTTTCAAATGTGTTCAAGACGAGCATTAGACAGAGAATAAGGAAGCGGGCCAACACAGGGCTATTAGGAGGTACAAGAGAGTGCTTATAGTGAGATTCTGTTTGTCAGCATCGCTGGCTGGCATGGGAATTATTGAAATGCATTTAAACACCAACTACAAGGGCCCCAGAAAGGCCTTTAGACTAAGTAGCTAATACCATCTTTTTGCACTGTAAGCCTTTATAAAGGCAAACCAACGAAGACAACTGATTAATACATTACAGCGGCAGTACAGGTGGAGAGCCTACAGAGGTATTTGAAAGGCCTGGGATTTACAGGCATGAATGTGGATGATGTACATTTCCTTTGATCTAAATAGTTGTCTATGGAGGAGGTTTTTATTATTATGACCTCTCAATAAAATTGAAATATTTTAATCGATCGGAACAGAGTGCTGGCATTTCCTCTGCTGTGATGAGACCTAGAGCAGTCTCATGCTGCCTATGTGGAGAAATCTTGCGGGCATGGTGAGCTGACAGATTCACTAAGGGTAAACTTAGACCAGACAGTCTAAAGATGTGCCAAATTTCTCACAGTGGCTAAGGCTCGATGATAAATTTGGTGCACGGCTAGGCACTTTTGGTTGGCTTACTGTGTGACACAATGCTGTGCCAAAATGTTGGCATTTTAAGGCATGCCCTTTCCCAGTAAGCCACACGCCTTCCCCTAAGCCGCTCCCCATCGTCAGATGAGGTGCAGTGGATTTTTCTTTTTGGCTCACATGCTTCATAAATATGTCTAACATGAGAGCAAAAATTTACCAAATTATGCAATTTGTCATTGTCCGATACTTGAAATTGTATGAATGGGAGCTGAGCGCAGTACTCCGGCATGGCGACCACACAGCAGATGGAACTTTCTTCTTCTGGTTCTGTCCACAGTGTTTTTTCCAAGTGCTGCTGAGAACAGCTTTATCAATGGGGGTGCTGGGTGTTTACCCCCACCAATCTGATATTGATGACCTAGTTCAGAAACTTATGTTGTATCAGTTAAGCATGGACATTCACTCAAAATGGTGAGTAAAGCTACATGCACACGACCGTATGTGTTTTGTGGTCCGCAAATAAAATGAAAAAAAAATATGACATCCATATGCCATCTGTTTTTTATTTTTTGGTGGATCCATTGTAACAATGCCTAAAACGGACAAGAATAGGACGTGTTCTATTTTTTTGCGGGGCTACAGAACGGACATACTGATGCAGAGAGCACACAGTGTGCTGTCTGCATTTTTTGCGGACCTATTGAAATGAATGGGTCCGCATCCTATCCGCAAAAAAAAAACTAAAGCGTAACGGACACGGAAACAAAATACGTTCGTGTGCATGTAGCCTAACCGGAAAACTTCAAAATGTTACAATGGTCCTGCAGGAGCAAATGACATGGGTGCTGAATGAGTAATGCAACAACTACTCGGGAAACAATATTTTTGGAAAGTGCTGATTCACCGAATCCAACTGGTATAGGGAGACTTAGACCTCCTGCCTCCTGTGTGCGCCCCGTGTCCGTGCTGCGGCCCGCAAATTGCGGGCCGCAATGCACTAACACCGACCGTGGGGCAGCCGCAGCAGATCGTGGACCCATTCACTTTAATGGGTCCGCGATTCGCCCCTTCCGCAAAAAGATAGGACATGTTCTATCTTTTTGCGGAACGGAAGTACGGGACGAAACCCCACGGAAGCACTCCGTAGTGTTTCCGTGGGTTTCCGTTCCGTGCCGCATCTCCAAATTTGCGGACCCATTGAAGAGAATAGGTCCGCATCTGTGATGCGGAATGCCCACGGAATGGCGCCCGTGTATTGCGGATCCGCAAATGCGGTCCGTAATATGGCAGCGGGCAGCACATGTTCGTGTGCAGGAGGCCTTACGAGAAATACTGCCAGGGAAATAGATGCAAAATATCTAGCAGAAGGAAGCAAGCGTCTCCATAGTGCCACTTATAGGTAGCTACACTATAACCCATTGTCCGACCCATTATGGAGCCTTTAGACAGGACTATGGTACAATACTTTAAAGAGTAACAGAAGTAAAGACCATTTAGTTCTATACATGGGTACCCCACCCGAACAAAGCATCTGGTTCATCCACAGTTTACTAAACTGCGGTAACTGATCAACCAGAACAAAGAAATATGCTGAAAGGTTTCTTACACAGCGACATCAACATGTGTGGTCAAACACAACCAGAATACCTGGAACTGAAAGAACTATGCGAGTAATGTAAACCAGTCAGTACACTAATCCTGAAAACAGGTCACTTAGTGTGCTCAGAGCAGATGAGCAGTATGTCCAGAATGTATAGTGGATATGCGCTTCATGGGAAATGTACACACTAACCTAGTGCCTTGACAGCCAGGCCACCCACAACTATGCCAAGTGTCTGCTCATTCTCTCGATGAACAAATCAAACTTCAGGCATTCCGCTCTTAAATGATAATATTACCACCTGTGTAAGGAAAACCACTAATGGATTGGTTTTACATTTACATTAAAGGTTGACACCGTTTCTTCTATTATTACACAACTTGCTATAGGAAAGGCTGGGGCTACACAGCAACCTTGGCCTTGACACCTGCTGTATGGCAGAGCAGCCATAAAAATGACTGAGGTTGCAGTATGACAACCAAGCTGCCGTGACCATAACCCCAGAATTGCCCAACCCTGCTTTATTTTTTTTTGTGCTCAATGCAGATTTCGGGCTGCAATCCCATTCATTTCTATGGCTGCTCGGCTACACAACGATCCTTGGTTGCGAGACAGGTGTCAAGGCCAAGATTGCGCAGCCTAAAGGCTCATTCAGATGGCTGTATGCTGTCCGCAAAAATGCGGATCAGTTTTTTTTGCAGACAGTTCAGCATGTCCGCAAAAAAACAAATTGCATTCCGTTTTTTTGCTGATCCATAGACTTCAATAGGGCCATGTCCTGATTTTCACTAACACGTATAGGACGTTTCATTTTTTTGCTGAGCCGTGCAATGGAAGAAAAGAGCCCCATAGAAAAGAATGGGACAGTATCTAATCCGCAAAAAAAACGGATCCACATTTTTGCAGACAGCATACGGCCATCTGAATGAACCCTAAGGCCTTCTGCACACGACCGTTTTTTTCCCCGTTTACTGGCCGTTTTTTGCATTCCGTATACGGCCCGTATACGGAACCATTCATTTCAATGGTTCCGCAAAAAAAAAACGGAATGTACTCCGTATGCATTCCGTTTCCATTTTTCCGTTCCGTTTAACCGCTTTATGTCCGCCCATAGGATATAAACGTCCTATGGGTGGACATCTATTTCTGAAAGCACGTTTTAGAACGTCCTTTCAGAAATAGCAGCTGCACGCTAATCGTGCAGCTGCTGATCCGGTTGCCCGCTGTCAGTGACAGCCAGGCAACCCTAAGACAAGGCAGGGACAGTGCCCAGGTGTCCCTGCCTTCCGGATCGCTGCAGACACAGCGCTCACCGAGCGCTATGTATGCAGAGAAGGAAGCGCTATGCGCTTCCTGTTCCGGCCCGGCGGTCATGTGACCGCCATGACCGGAGAGTGCAGGAGCTGTGTGAGGTCTCTCAGAGACCTCGATCAGCCCTGCTCTGAGGCTGTACAGCGCTGGATTGCTGCTGTACAGCCTCTCTAGGGGTGTATTTGTCCTGTAACTGGGGCTACTATGTCAGCCCCAGTTACAGGAGAAATCAACAGTGAAAAAAAAAAAAAAAGTGAAGTAAATGTCCCCCAGAGGTCTTGTATGACCTTATGGGGGACGAAAAGTGTAAAATAAAAAAAATAAAAATAAAAGGTTGAAAATAAAAAAATAAAAAAAAGTTTCACATGTAAAAAAAAAAAGTCCCCAAGTAAGGAATGAAAAAATAAAGTTAAAAATAGAAAAAATAAAAAAAAGTATACATATTAGGCATTGCCGCGTCCGTAAAAACCAGCTCTATAAAAATATCACATGACCTAAACCCTCGGGTGAACACCGTAAAAAAAAAAAAAAAAAAACTGGGTCAAAACAAGCAATTTTTGTCACCTTGCATCACAAAAGGTGCAACACCAAGTGATCAAAAATACGTATGTCCCACAAAATAGTACCAATAAAACCGTCACCTCATCCCACAAAAAATGAGCCCCTACATAAGAAAATCTCTCAAAAAATAAAAAAAACTATAGCTCTCAGAACATGGACACATTAAAACATAATTTTTTTGTTTCAAAAATGCTATTATTGTGTAAAACTTTAATAAATGAGAAAATGTATACATATTAGGTATCGCCACATCCGTAACAATCTGCTCTATAAAAATGTCACTTGACTGAACCCCTCAGATGAACGCTGTAAAAATAAATAAATAGAAACTGTGCTAAAACAACCAATTTTTTGGTCACCTTGCCCCATAAAGTGTTATAATGAATGATCAAAAAATCATATGTACCCAAAAATAGTACTAATAAAACTGGCACCTTATCCCCTAGTTTCCAAAATGGGGTCACTTCTTGGGAGTTTCTACTGTAAGGGTGCATCAGGGGGCTTCAAATGGGACATGGCATCTAAAAACCATGTGGAGTTCCTTTTCTTCTGCGCCCTGCCGTGTGCCCATACAGCAGTTTATGACCACATGTGGGGTGTTTCTGTAAACCGCAGAATCTGGGTAATAAATATTGAGTTTTGTTTGGCTGTTAACCATCGATGTGTTAAAGAAAAAAATTGATTAAAATGGAAAATCTGCCAAAAAAGTGAAATTTAAAAATTTGATCTCCATTTTCCTTTAATTCTTGTGGAACGCCTAAAGGGTTAACAAAGTTTGTAAAATCGGTTTTGAATACCTTGAGGGGTGTAGTTTCTACAATGGGGTCATTTATGGGGGTATCCAGTATGTAGGCCCCACAAAGTGACTTCAGACCTGAACTGGTCCTTAAAAAGTGGGTTTTGGCAATTTTCTTAAAAATTTGAAGAATTGCTTCTAAATTTCTAAGCCTTCTAACGTCCTAAAAAAATAAAATGACATTTCCAAAATGATGCCAACATAAAGTAGACATATGGGGAATGTTAAATAATAAATATTTTATGAGGTATCACTTTCTGTTTTAAAAGCAGAGAAATTGAAATTTAGAAAATTGCAAATTTTTCAAATTTTTGATTAAATTTGGGATTTTTTCATAAATAAAGGTGAAATATTTTGACTCAAATTTATGACTATCATGAAGTACAATGTGTCACGAGAAAACAATCTCTGAATGACTTGGATAAATAAAGGCGTTCCAAAGTTATTACCACATAAAGTGAGATATGTCAGTTTTGCAAAATTTGGCCTGGTCAGGAAGGGGGCAAATGGCCCAGATGGCAGGTGGTTAAAGATAGAACATGTGCTATTATTGCCTGCAAATCACATTTCGTGGCTCCATTCAAGTCAATGGGTCCGCAAAAAACTGAACACATACGGAAATGCATCCGTATGTCTTCCGTTTCCATTCCGTTTTTTGCGGAACCATCTATTGAAAATGTTATGCCCAGCCCAATTTTATCTATGTAATACTGTATACTGTATATGCCATACGGAAAAACGGAACAGAAACGGAAACACAACGGAAACAAAAAACGGATCCGTGAAAAACGGACGCAAAACACTGAAAAAGCCATACGGTTGTGTGCAGGAGGCCTAAGAGTTACCAAGTTCTAAGGCTCCATTCACACGTCCGCAATTTCGTTCCGCAGAATTGCGGACCCATTCATTCCAATGGGGCAGCACGATGTGCTGCCCGGACACGGAATTGCGGATCCGCACTTCTGGGTCTGCACTTCCGTTCCGCAAAAAAATAGAACATGTCCTATTCTTGTCCGCAATTGCGGACAAGAACAGGCATATTCTATTAGTGCCGGCAATGTGCGGTCCGCAAAATGCGGAACGCACATTGCCGCTTTCCTTGTTTTGCGGATCCGCGGCTCCGTGGATCCGCAAAACACGTTGCGGACGTGTGAATGGAGCCTAAGTCTGTAGGGACATATTTTCCTACGCAGACGTGATATTTGCAGTTTTAGGCCTCTTTCACACTACCGTATGGCTATTTCAGTGTTTTTGCGGTCCGTTTTTCACGGATCCGTTGTTCCGTTTTTTTGGTTTCCGTTGCGTTTCCGTTTTGTTTTTCCATATATACAGTAATTACATAGAAAACATTGGGCTGTGCATAACATTTTCAATAGATGGTTCCGCAAAAACGGAACGGATACGGAAGACATACGGATGCATTTCCGTATGTGTTCCTTTTTTTTGCGGACCCATTGACTTGAATTGAGCCACGGAACGCGATTTGCGGGCAATAATAGGACATATTCTATCTTTCAACAGAAAACAAAAAAAGGAAATACGGAAACTGAATGCATACGGAGTACATTCAGCTTTTTTTGCGGAACCATTGAAATAAATGGTTCCGTATACGGAACGCAAAACGAAAAAAAAAAAAACGGTAGTGTGAAAGAGGCCTTAGGCAGGTGTGGAAAGAGTGGTTAATAATTAAAGTGCAGTGGCTCACCGCACCACTGATGAAGGAGCATGAGGCTCTGAAACGCGTCTGGTTGCAAAAAGGAGACAGTACACAAGGGTATACTTATATCCAAACTGACGAAGCATTGGGCTCTGCATAACAAATTCCCTTACAGCAAACAGGAGCGCTCCGCAATCCTCACTGATCAGCTAACTAGGAGCAGGAAGGATCGACAGGTGGGACGCCGAAACAGAGCAGCTATCAAATGCACAGCGGCTGCAGGACTTATACTGTGCATATACAGCTCCCTGATCATAGACTGGTAATGTAACAATTTATTTGAGCTATAATTATTATGAATGTGGAGATCGCAACAAGTTACATTCAGGGACATCAGTGAAGTATTTACTATCAATAACTGTGCTGCTGTATAAAACGGACACTTAGGCCACCTTGCAGACGAGCGTGTGCGGATTAGGGCCGGATGCGTTGCGAATGCGTTCAGTGAAAAATGTGCGATTTCGCAAACAAAGTCATTCAGTTTTGTCTGCGATCGCGTTCAGTTTTTATTGCGTGGTTGCAATGCGATTTAATGCGTTTTGCACGAGCGTGATAAAAAACTGAAGGTATAAAAAAAAATCTCTTAGCAACCATCAGAGAAAAACGCATCGCATCCGCACTTGCTTGGGGATGCGATTTTCATGCAGCTCCATTCACTTCTATGGGGCCAGCGTTGCGTGAAAAACGCAGAATATAGAACATGCTACGATTTTCACGCAATGTACAAGTGATGCGTGAAAACCAACGCACATGTACACAGTCCCATTGAAATGAATGGGTCTGGATTCCATGCGGGCGCAATGCGTTCAAATCACGAATTGCACCCGCGCGGAATACTCACGGGGCCTTATTATTCCGGATACAACATTGATACAAGACAGACAGTTGAACTGAGCAGGGTATAAGGACGTTCCTACAATATAAACTGGACGCATAATATTATTCATTTATACACAGAGCACTGCTTTACAGCTATCCATTTAAAAAAAACATTGATTTGCTTTTTCATTAAAAGAGGACCTTTCATCTGTTTTACAGTACTTATAGGAGCTAAATATCTGTACTTGCGGGGGTACCCCTCGCTGATACTGCCACCATTTATATACAGTATATATTTTTTAAACATACCGCTCCCTGGCTGTGATGCTCTCCGATGTGATTGGATCGCGGCACAGCCATGGAGAAGGAGATGCCCATTGAGATACCCTGGCGTCTCCTCCTCCCTGTTCCGATGCTTAGTATTAGCATACTGAGCGGGAAAACTTCAGGAGGGCGCAGCAGGGCGTAGGAGCGATGTTTAAAATAACAAACGGGTGGCAGTATCAGCGAGGGGTACCCCGCAAGTACAGATACTTAGCTCCTATAAGTAAAACAGATGAAAGGTCCCTTAAGATCTAAACATATGCTGCTTTGGATTAAAATACATTTTTTCATTATATAAACCATATTGTCCAATCCATATGTGCAAGTCGTGGACTTAAGAATGGAATATATATTTGAATTATTGATAGGGGGTTATTATCTTCATGCTTTTCCTCTATAATTTTTTTGTTTTTACCTTTGATGTATTTTGTATATATATTATTTGTTTATGGTTTTATAGGATTAATTGGATCTTATTACTAATATATATTGAATAAATATTTTTACGTCCATATATGTGGTACATTTTAGGGATCAACCGATATTGATTTTTTAGAGCAGATACCGATAAGCTGTGAACTTTCAGGCAGATAGCCAATAACGTATACCAAAATTTTCTGTGCACTTTCATTTTTGAAAAAAATAAAAATTTCTGTTATGGTGTTCACAATTATTTTTTTTAAAATATTTTAATAGTTTGGACTTTTCAGACGTGGCAATATGTGATATGTTTATTTATTTATTGTTTATATATTTTATATGTAAAATTGGGAAAGGGGGTGATTTATACTTAATATTTTGTTGCTGTTTTTTTACTTTTTATTTAATAACTATTTCCCCCCTTAGGGGCTAGAACCTGAGATCTTTTAATCCCTTGTCCTTCCCTGTGCATAGTACACACAGCAGCAGGGAGATTACCATGGCAGCCAGGGCTTCAGTAGCAGCCTGGCTGCCATGGTAACTGATCGGAGCCCCAGGATTACACTGCTGGGGCTCCGATCAGAAGCTGCCACTGCCACCAATGAAGAGGAAGGGAGGGGACCCTGTGGCCACTGCCACCAATGACTTTAATACTGGGAGGGTTGGGGGTGGTGCACTGCGCTACCAATGATTTTAATACTGGGGGGGGGGGCACACTGCGCCACCAATGTTTTTAAAGCTCGGAAGGGCGTACTGCGCCATCAATGATAATTAACGTTTAATACAGGAGGCGGGTGTGTATTACCAGTCTCTCCTCATTGGCAGCGTGACACAGGGGGGGAGGGAGAGAGTGACTGCTTCTCCCCTGTGCTGCTGAGGGAACATGGCGCGCTGACAGCAGCGCGCTCATGTTCTGTGATAGCGCGCTGGACGCATTATCGGCATATCTGCAAGGTTAGTTGCCGATACCGATAACTATAAAAATCATGGATATCGGTAACTCAGATAATCGGTCGATCCCTAGTACGTTTCCTTGAAACAACCAGATATCTGTGCTCTCCACACCACTTGTTTTCTCCAGGTGTGGAAAAAGTGCTGCAAAGTAAGAATGCTTTCAAAAATAGAAGTGTTAATAGATTATCTTTATCAATTAATAAAATGCAATGTGAACGAACAAAAGAGAAATCTAAATCAAATCAATATTTGGCGTGACCACTCTTTGCCTTCAAAACAGCATCAATTATCCAAGATACACTTGCACACAGTTTTTGAAGGAACTGGCAGGGAGGTTGTTCCAAACATCTTGGAAAACTAACCACAGATCTTCTATGGATGTAGGCTTGCTCATATGATCACTTCCAGGACTCCTTTTTTTGTGTTTACAATAAAAGTAGTTCTTGATGACATTGGCTGTATGTTTGGGGTCGTTGTCCTGATGCTAAATAACTTTGAAGCCAATCAGACGTATTCCTGATAGTACTGGATATTTATATGCCTTTATTTCTCAGCATTGAGGACACCAATAATCCTGACCAAACCCCAACTCCATGTGCTGAAATACAGCCCTAAACCTGCAAGGAACCTCCACCATGCTTCACTGTTGCCTTCAGACATTATTGTACCGCTCTAAAACCCTTTGGTGAACAAACTGCCTTCTGTTACAGTCAAATACGTCAAATTTTGACTCATCAGTCCAGAGCTCCTGCTGTCGTTTTTTTCTGCACCTCAGTTCCTATGTTTTTGTGCACAGTTGGATCACTTGGCATTGTTTCCATGTAAAAGTTATGGCTTTATGGTTGTAATTCTTCCATGAAGACCACTTCCGGCCAGACTCCTGCAAACAGTAGATGGTTGTACCTGGGTCCCACTGGCTTCTGCTAGTTCTGAGCTGATGGCACTGCGGGACAACTTCTGATTTCAAAAGGGAAGTAAGCATGAGGTGTATTTTACCTGCTTCTCTAAGTTTATTTCGCTGGTCACTGCGTCTATGGTCCTCAACGTGTTCAGGGTTAATGGTGTCCTCAATTATGAGAAACACAGGCAGATACTAATCCATCATGCAATACCATCAGGGTGGTGTCTGATTGGCTACAAATTTATTCTGCAGTAGAACCACGACCTGAAACATATAGCAAATGTCATTACGAACTATATTCAGCATAAGGCCTCATTCACACATACGTGGATTTTCATGGACCACGGGCCGTAAAAACCCGTCCTGCTGAGTGCACGGCGTCATTGGTTGCTATGACGCTGTGCGCTTCGTGCCGCTGTACAGTAATACACTCAGCAGGACAGGTTTTCACGGACCGTGGTCCATGAAAATCCACGTAGTGTGAATGAGGCCTAAAGAAGAACAAGGACTCCTGGAAGTGATAAGGCCCTCACACAGAGCCCTGATCTAAACATCATCAATTCTGTCTAGGATTACATGAAAAGACAGCAAGATCTGAGCAAGATTACATTTACAGAAGTTCTGTGGTTAGTTTTTCAAGATGTTTGGGACAACCTCCCTGCTGAGTTAGGCTACTTTCACACTAGCGTCCGGTATTGAGATCAGTCATAGGGATTCAATACTGGAAAAAAAGCTTCAGTTTTGTCCCCATTCATTGTCAATGGGGACAAAACGTAACTGAACAGAACAGAGTGCTCCAAACTGCATATGATTCCGTTTGGTTGCGTTCTCATACCGGAAAGCAAACTGCAGCATGCTGCGGTTTGCTTTCCATCATGGGATGCAGAGCAAGACGGATGAGTCATGACCCACAATGCAAGTCAATGGGGACGGATCCGTTTTCTCTGACACAATATAAAACAGATCCGTCCCCCATTGACTTTCAATGGTGTTCATGACAGATCCGTCTAAGCCATGTTAAAGATAATACAACCGGATCCATTTATAATGGATGCAGATGGTTGTATTATCAGTAGCGGAAGCGTTTTTGCTGAACCCTGCCAGATCCAGCAAAAACGCTAGCGGGAAAGTAGCCTTATGGATATGTTCACTGCATACACTAAATATTGGGCCCAAACATGACGTGAACAGGCCCATAGGCTTTATACAGTGTACAGTCTGGGCCTTTTGTCTGCCACAAACGTTGGGCGGATTTTTCAAAGTAACGGTATATTTCTGGAAGAAGGCTCTGACATATGCCACTGTATTCTCCCAGAGTATATTTCAATCATAGGGCTGCACTTAGTAGACTACTTGTGTGTAGCCTTAAAGGGGTTATCCAAAGTCTAAAAGGTCCCCCAGGCCCCTCATATATATTATACTTACCTGCTCCCCGGCATCCGCGTCGCTCCTGATCCCTTCACAGCCGCTGCAGCTAGGGAGGCTCGTTTTTGATTCGGGCGACGGGGAGATGCAGCGGCCGTGCAGGGATCCAGAGCAATGCGGGTGCCGAGGAGCAGGTAACTATAATGTATATGAGGGGCCTGGCAATTGGGGGGGGGGGGGGGGGGAAGATAACTGCTTTAATAGTGAAGAAATTAAAGCCCTACAAATCAATATTAGTGAAGCTAGGTGATTGATATCTTCGTTATTACAATAAATTTTCACTTGCTTTAGCCAATTCATACATAAACATCACTCAGACTACAATGTCTGCATCCAATGTAAATGTTACTGCAAAACCTGCTTTAGGATACAGATGGGAACTTGGCTATCATTGTCAACTTAGAAAAGATGCTAAGTCTCAGTCATTCAACATAAACCGGATTTCCAGCACTAACTAAATTGCTGTTAAAACAAGTGATATATTGTTTAGACTAAGAAAACAGGAAAACCTCTGAACACATGTTGGAAGGAGACAGTGTAAACAAATTTATCTTCCTGTAAGTGAAAAGTAGTCAAAGGGGAGCGTGTCTGATGGCAATCCAGTATCTGACCTTAGTTCTTCTGGTAGAAGTGTTACTTTCTCCTTCAAGAGGATTTCTACTTACTATTTAGTGTTGTTAAATATGGCTGGTTGCAGAAGAGAGAACATTAAACGCATTTTAGTGTACGAAATTTACAATAAACATAGCCAAAAATAAAATGAATAATTGCACACAAAAATCTTCCAAATTAAGACAAACCAAACGTTGTCCACAGCTCATCTACTGAGTCTCATCTATGGGAGAGGAGTATATCGGAAGCCATTCATTCGTATGTAGAGTCAGTAAGATGATTGTTCATCTCCACTAAGCAGAAACATAAAATGACTTGTGTTATGTGCTGACTAATGATTAAGACAAAAGCAATTATTAAGCAATTAAGGCCTCATTCTACAATAAATGCAGCCCTATTCTCAGGCCCACAAAAATACACGGTGGAAGCAGGATGCAGAATAGTGCAGAGCCCTCCCTGCCTAGTCGTCTGCACAATGACTGGCTCATTTGTGTTGAAGTAAGACAATGTAAATTACATGACATATATGTCATCAGCCGATTTAGCTTTTCTTTTGACATTACAATCAAATTTCACTCATTAGGAGGCCCGCCTCTGGTGACTGCTCTTTGTTTGCTCGGGACAAGCGTCTGTAGGACAAAACAGGTCAGGAAGGACTGCTTCTCAGTTAAGCAACTTTCACATAAAACTAGGTGACTGCAGTATTAGAGCAATTACTTTTTGCCAGTATAAACGATTACTCGATTGAATCGAGTAAATTGACACAAATGTTTGTGTCATGTGACTACGGAGCAGGAGTGAAGCACTTGATACTACTCACTGCTCCGTGGTCACCTGCCGACCCGAGCGCTGCATTGTCCCTCTGACACATCGTCAGGACATGGTACACGTATGCGTTCACTATGACCTGACGCTGCATGATGTGAGGAAGACGCGCAGGGAAGAAGACAGAGGTGTTGTGGAGCGGCACCCCTACAGGAGAGGGAAGTATTAAAGGGCTGCTGGAGACTAGAAGCGGAGATGGTGGCACTGGGGGAGCTGAGGGCATGCTGGCATCGGAGGAGATGATGGCACAGAGGACTCATGGCATTGGGACAGATGGCACTGGGGTACTGATGGCACAGAGGACTGATGGCATGGGGGGGAGCTGATGGCACAGAGGATTGATGGCACAGAGTACTGATGGCATGGGGGAGCTGATGGCACATAGAGCTGATGGCACTGGGGGAGCTGATGGCATATAGAGCTGATGGCACATAGGACTGATGGCCCTGAGGGGAGGACTGATGGCATGGGGGGAGCCGATTGCACAAAGGACTGATGGCAATGGGGGGAGCTGATGGCACAGAGGACTGATGGCATGGGGGAGCTGATGGCACAGAGGATTGATGGCACTGGGGGGGTAATGGCACTGGGAGGGGGACTGATGGCATGGGGGGAGATGATTGCACGAAGGACTGATGGCAATGGTGGGAGCTGATTGCACATAGGACTGATGGCAATGGGGGGAGCTGATGGCATTTTATGAAGGAAAACATTATTTTTTATTAGTTTTTTTCTTATTAGAGTACTCGATTAATCGTTGGATTAAAATCGATAGATTACTTGATTACTAAAATAATCAATAGCTGCAGCCCTAATTGTGTGTGTGTGTATATATATATATATATATATATATATATATATATATACACATATACACACACACACACACACACACATATACACACACTAGTAATTAAAGATTGGCATAATAAAGAACCACACTACACTATGAGAATATACTTATAGCGAAAGTAATATCCACTCTTGAAGAATAACATCTGGATTTGTTAACCCCTTCATTTTCTACCACTACATCTTTTGACAATTAGGCCTCATTCACACGACTGTGTGCCGGCATTGCCCGCAAATTGCGGTCCACAATGCATGGGTACCGACCATGTGGCCGCCATCTTGAATGGGATTGACTTGAATGAGGTCCACGATCCGCGTCCGACAGTCCACATGCGCTACTTTTTTGTGGTGCGGAGGCAAGGACAGAAAACCCACGGAAGCACTACGGAGTGCTTCCGTGGGGTTCCATGCCCCCATTCCGCACCACACCTTCCGCATTGCAGACCCGTTCAAGTGAACAGGTCCGCATCTATGATGTGGTGCACAAATGGCCAGTGCCCATATATTGTAGACCCGCTGTCTGTGGGACGCAATACAGCCACCGGCAGACAACGAACGTGTGCATGAGCCCTTAAAAGGATAAATTCTAGAGTGGTGTGTTTTGTGCAGGGCCCTAGACAACAGTACAGCCAGAGGTCAGAGACAGCCCAATATCTACAAGAGAAGTCAGTAGAGCACAGTTTCTGGTTTCTTTACATGATCACACAAACTTGAAAAACTGTATTATGTACATATACTAAAAGCTCCATATTATACAGCAATATTTGTCATAAAAAAGACACTACTAGAGTGAAGGTTACTGCTTACTTCATATGCTTTGTATGCTGAACTGAATAAGACGGTACGCCATGGTTGCTGCAGGCACCCGAGTTGTATCATTTATCTCCACGTCTATCCATTATTTCTTTCTCAAAAAACAGAGCTCGTACTGCTATTACTATACTTCCAGAAGTTAATCAGTATGCAGCATACTACCTAAACATCATGGAACTGTCTTAAAGACAAACTGTCATTGTTATGGATAGCAACCAATCAGCACAGCTTTTATGTCATATTCTGCTCTTGAAAAATGAAAGCTGCGTGGTGGTGGGTTGCTATGAGCAACAAAGAGTTTTTCTATTTTTCATAAATCTGCCCCATGGTGTTAAAAGTATTTAACTAAATGGCATTGCTAGCCTTTTTATTGCCCAAGTACAGTGATTTCATGGAAATGTTCTTTAAGTCTGAATTAATTTATTGAATTTGCATCCCTGAATTTTTGACCGCTCTAGTTTACTTTGGCTCAGCAAAAAATGTGAGAATTATCTTATAGAAGCTTCCCCTCTCTACATGCTGACCGACAACTAGTCTAAAGGCCCTCATACAGATTAGGCCGCTTTCACACGATCAGTGTTTGGTCAGTGTTAGATCAGTGTTTGTGAGCCAAAAGCAAAAGTACAAATCTTTCCATAACATCTGTTTTCTGGCGGAACAGCTTCCCGCAATTTACACCGGAGGTGTTAAATTAGCCTTAGGCCTCCTGCACACGACCGTTGTGTGCACCTGTGGCCGTTGTGCCGTTTTCCGTTTTTTTTTTCGCGGACCCATTGACTTTCAATGGGTCCGTGGAAAAATCGGAAAATGCACCGTTTTGCAGCCGCATCCGTGATCCGTTTTTCCTGGCCGTGAAAAAAATATGACCTGTCCTATTTTTTTCACGGCCAACGGTTCACGGACCCATTCAAGTCAATGGGTCCGTGAAAAATCACGGATGCACACAAGATTTTCATCCGCGTCCGTGATCTGTGATCCGTGTCCGTTTTTTCCTATCATTTCAATGGCAAACTTGACTTAGATTTTTTTTTTCATTTTTCATGTCCGTGGATCTTCCAAAAATCACGGAAGACCCACGGAAGAAAAAACGGGCACGGATCACGGTACAACGGAACCACGTTTTGCGGGACGTTAAAAAATACTGTCGTGTGCAGGAGGCCTTACACTCATTCAACCAACAGCTATCTCTCCCTTCTCCCCCATACACAAACATGCTTGGCCCAAACACGCTCTTCAGATGATAGAGTACTGGGGAAAGCCACTACCAGAGGTTCCAGGAAAACTTAAAAATCGGGCTTTGAAATTCATAATGTGTGACCCTTATCTGCCATGACATCATTTACCAAGGAGAGTCAATGCTCCTCCATACACTGCTTGTCAGCCAGTTCAGGCAATCCATCATTATATATATATAAAAATGAGTTTCTGTCTGTCTGTTCTTTATGCGCAACCAAACAACTGGACCGATCTTCACCAAATTTGGCACACAGGTACATCAGGTGTCCGGAAAGGTTTTAGACTGGGTCTCAGCTCTCTAGGACAAACCGTTTCTGAGATATTCCCAAAAAATGACCTGCATTAGCCAATACAAGCCTGCAAGTCTTTCTCTTCATATCCCAACTGCCATACAGACGGTCACATATCCCTTATCAGCCAATAGAAGCTTGCAGGCCCTTAGACTCCACATACCAACAGTTTAACTCTAGCCATTTTTCTTCACTGCTGTAGGTCAGCTTTAGGCTAGGGCTACATAACGACAATAAATCGCACGACACATAGGGCACAACTACACTGCTACATGTGTCGTGCGACAATTTTTATAATGATAGTCTATGGTGTTGCACTGCATAACGTGACATGCTGCGACACGACAGTCGCAGAAAAATCCATCTTGGCTGGATTTTTTACGACTGTCGTGTCGCAGTCGCAGCATGTCACATGTCGCAGTGCGACACCATAGCCTATCATTATAAAAATTGTTGAGACAAAATATCGCGCGACACGTCATCATGTAGCCCTAGCATTAAAGGTGCAGGGCGCTGTGGAGGTCACTGTTAAAGGGGTGGGCATGGTGGAGGTCACTGCTAAAGAGGCGTTCACTGTGGATGTTATGGTTAAGGGGGCGGGCCCCTGAGAAGGTCACTGTCAAGGGGATGGGCTGCTGTGGAGTCCACTGTTAAAGGGGCAGGGTGCTGTAGAGCTCACTGTTATGGGGGATACTGTCGATATCTTTTACCGACACACACAAACATTAAATTAAATTGATGAAATATGCCCGTGCGAAGTCGGGTCCTTCTGATAGTAGTGGACTAAAGCAGGGATGTCACTCTCGTGGGCCCCCAGCTGTTTCAAAACTACAACTTCCAGCATGCCCTAATAGCTGTAGGATGTCTGTACATGATGGAAGTTGGAGTTTTTCAACAGCTGGAGGGCCATGGGTTTGACATCCCTAGTCTAAAGTATATGGGGACCTTTGGTCATGCACTCTAAGTGGGCTGCAGAATATCTAAGGAATATTCATGAGCAGTCATTTTAATCAAGAAAAATAAGAATTTTTTGAGATTTGTACTATAAAAAGAAATAATTATCTTGTAGCGCAAAATTACATTACCCGTAAAACCTACCACAACGATGGTAACTGCTGTATACTTCAAGGCTTTCATTTTCTGTCTAAACAATAAATTAGCCATTCCTGACTGCTTACATCACTCTTCCATGGTGTAACTATGTTTCTCTATTGCGGACACAGGCAAAATAAAATAATTATATTTAATTAGCATCCATCAGAGGCACCACTAATCCTTTACCAGATACAACAAGCAATAGCGAAGAATGAAATGCAAAGCAAAGCCCCTTTCTTCAGCAGATAATCAGCACTGGACGGCTGACATGGTTCCATTTCTTAGAAAGTTTAGAATGTGGTCTCATTCCTGGGAATTATCAGGTCAAGACCAGAAAGCTTTGAACAGAGGGCTGAACAGATTAGTTCATTAGACTTCAGAGTTACACAATGTTCTTTTTACAAATTCTAACGCGACGTTTAGATTAAAATCACTACAGTCTAAAGAGACTAACTGGGATAAGTGGAGAATTGTAAAGTCAACATCAACAGCATTACACTTATTTAACAAATGTAAAAATAATGAAGCACATGAATGAGGTTACATGAGAAATCGGGACGTGCTTCTAGAGCGGGGACCACACATCTGCAGTAGTGGAATGGTAGATTTGTTAGCAGTGAAGTCTCCAGTGGGATAACAATAAGTGATTTCTAACCAGCAGAAAGGATCAGTTATGTGTAAGGGTCTATTCTTGTAGAGAACCGACTTTTTACAAAGTGAAAAAGCCAAGATAAGCAATCTATTTACACACTTCCATATAGTGGCTAAAATGAAGACTAACTCAACTTAAATTAATATTTCTGCCCTACAAGCCCCAGCCCAGAAGCATTGTGCAGTGATTGTGCACTGCTTCCATGCACGATAAAGTACTGGTTTCGGCAGGCCTCTATTTGATACTGGTATGTTGTCCTGCAATCCATCATATGGCAACACGTGCCATTTAGACTAAGCCTACACAAAAACTGTCATTTTTTATTTAAACCTCTCTATGAGGGCCATCTTCAGTTTGAAAGCAACATATACCAAGGTGACAACCTATATGAACATACTCCATCTAAATCCATAATTCAGTCTTAAAGGGAACCTGTCACCTGGATTTTGTGTATAGAGCTGAGGACATGGGTTGCTAGATGGCCGCGAGCACATCCGTAATACCCAGTCCCCATAGCTCTGTGTGCTTTTATGGTGTAAAAAAAAAGATTTTATACATATGCAAATTAACCTGAGATGAGTCCTGTACGCGAGATGAGTCAGGGACAGGACTCCTCTCAGGTTAATTTGCATATGTATGAAATCATTTTTTTTACACCATAAAAGCACACAGAGCTATGGGGACTGGGTATTGCGGATGTGCTAGTGGACATCTAGCAGCCCATGTCCTCGGCTCTATACACAAAATCCCGGTGACAGGTTCCCTTTAAAGGGGTTGGCAAACACCCCCTTCCCTATTGAGCAGACATGCAAAGGGAAGTATACTTACCTGCTTACCACTACTGGGTCCCAGATCCTTCTCTCCTTGGCTGCCTCGCTTGGGTCCACAATTGTCAACATCCGCTGTCAAGGGTCAAACAATTGGATTTCAACATGCCCGATCCTTTGCTCTCAGTGAAGATAATCCACTGCCACAGGTGTCTGGCAGCAACTTAAGGTGGATTTACATTGCCCGATAATCGAGCAGATTATCGGGAACAAACATTCCTGCAAACACTTGTTCAGAACAATTTGCCTGTCTAAATGTGCCACCAATCACCCGACAAACGAGCAAAATGCTCGTTCATGGGGTGTTCCTGTCATTCATGCAGGCACACCAATTATCGTTTCTAGGCAGCAGATCGTGCTGTCTAAACAGCGATCTTCTGCCCAGAAACAATGATTCTGTATGGGGATGAGCGATCGCAATAGCTTTAATGTAGTAAAAGACAAGGGCGGCTGGCAGGGCAGGAATTTGTGGGTCTGTTCTGGCTGTTACAAGCCAGCATGTTGGCGAGAAAGTGGTGACACAAACTCGGCACCAGCAGGAGAAGTGTCTGGAGGAAGTGATGTGAGCCGGATGGAGGCAGCACCGCGGTGACCGAGGGTGTGCAGGAGGAGGTACGGGCACCATCACTGTGTATAGAGCAGCAGGGACACAAGGACAGACTCCATACATATAGCACATTATACACACACACACACACACACACACACACACACACATCAGCCTGTATGTGAAGACTGACCCACACCTAAAGCGGCTTATAATTTCTGCTCTGCTTACTCTCAATTATAAGGGATAGGCAGAACATATGGGCACTAGATTATCTTAAGTATGAGTGAAAATTAGCAACCAAAAATGGCTCTGTGGCACTGTTCTGGAAGCACCGTTTAGCTCTGTTATGGCGGCACTGTTATGGAAGCACCGTTTAGCTCTGTTATGGCGGCACTGTTGTGGAAGCAGCGTTTAGCTCTGTTATGGCGGCACTGTTGTGGAAGCACCGTTTAGCTCTGTTATGGCGGCACTGTTCGGGAAGCAGCGTTTAGCTCTGTTATGGCGGCACTGTTATGGAAGCACCGTTTAGCTCTGTTATGGCGGCACTGTTGTGGAAGCAGCGTTTAGCTCTGTTATGGCGGCACTGTTGTGGAAGCACCGTTTAGCTCGGTTATGGCGGCACTGTTCGGGAAGCAGCGTTTAGCTCTGTTATGGCGGCACTGTTATGGAAGCTCTGTTTAGCTCTGTTATGGCGGCACTGTTGTGGAAGCAGCGTTTAGCTCTGTTATGGCGGCACTGTTGTGGAAGCACCGTTTAGCTCGGTTATGGCGGCACTGTTCTGGAAGCACCGTTTAGCTTGGTTATGGCGGCACTGTTCTGGAAGCACCGTTTAGCTTGGTTATGGCGGCACTGTTCTGGAAGCACCGTTTAGCTCTGTTATGGCGGCACTGTTATGGAAGCTCTGTTTAGCTCTGTTATGGCGGCACTGTTATGGAAGCACCGTTTAGCTCTGTTATGGCGGCACTGTTATGGAAGCACCGTTTAGCTCTGTTATGGCGGCACTGTTATGGAAGCACTATTTAGCTCTGTTATGGCGGCACTGTTATGGAAGCACCGTTTAGCTCTGTTATGGCGGCACTGTTGTGGAAGCAGCGTTTAGCTCTGTTATGGCGGCACTGTTGTGGAAGCACCGTTTAGCTCTGTTATGGCGGCACTGTTCGGGAAGCAGCGTTTAGCTCTGTTATGGCGGCACTGTTATGGAAGCACCGTTTAGCTCTGTTATGGCGGCACTGTTGTGGAAGCAGCGTTTAGCTCTGTTATGGCGGCACTGTTGTGGAAGCACCGTTTAGCTCGGTTATGGCGGCACTGTTCGGGAAGCAGCGTTTAGCTCTGTTATGGCGGCACTGTTATGGAAGCTCTGTTTAGCTCTGTTATGGCGGCACTGTTGTGGAAGCAGCGTTTAGCTCTGTTATGGCGGCACTGTTGTGGAAGCACCGTTTAGCTCGGTTATGGCGGCACTGTTCTGGAAGCACCGTTTAGCTTGGTTATGGCGGCACTGTTCTGGAAGCACCGTTTAGCTTGGTTATTGCGGCACTGTTCTGGAAGCACCGTTTAGCTCTGTTATGGCGGCACTGTTATGGAAGCTCTGTTTAGCTCTGTTATGGCGGCACTGTTATGGAAGCACCGTTTAGCTCTGTTATGGCGGCACTGTTATGGAAGCACCGTTTAGCTCTGTTATGGCGGCACTGTTATGGAAGCACTATTTAGCTCTGTTATGGCGGCACTGTATACAGCTGTGTTGTGGCAGCAATGATCTTATGTTTAGTATAGGATGTCAGATAAATGTAAAATTGTCTACTTTTGCTATTTATGCATGAAATACAGTTATAGAGTAGACTAGCAATAGTTTCCCTGCATGAATCGCAACCTCTTAACATTATGTAGGGCCTATGTATTCTATATGTGAATTGCTGCAACTTTCATACTCCTCCTTGGTTAAAAATACTCCACAAAAACGCTTACTGTTCCTGAAAAAATGTAGTGCGACCTCTGCCCTCAAAGCACCACTTCACCTCCATCTCTCCTCATTGCTTCACCTCCTCCCAGTGAGGCTCACAGAGCCAAGCATCCTCACTGCTCCAGTGCCTGGCCCTGAAATTTTGCACATGCCCTGGCAGCAGCGGAGACAACTACTCTGAGACCTTTACTGCATGAGCACATTCGCAAAATTTCAGGACCAGGCATGTCATCCTGTCCATCTCAGGAGGAGGGGGAGTGAGAACAGGAAGAGGAGGGGGTGAGGCAGTACTCAGAGGGGCTAGGCCAGTGATGGCGAACCTATGGCACGGGTGCCAGAGGCGGCACTCAGAGCCCTCTATGTGGGCACCCGCACCCAGGAAAAACTCTATGGCATACCAATATGCTTTAGACTTTTCCTGCCATTCATCAGCACAGGACGCACTATGAACAGCACAGGCAGCACACTGAATGTAGGCTATTAAGCTATATGATAAAGTACATGAAAGATATACTATATTGGTATTCAGGTTAAATTGCCGTGTTGGCACTTTGCGATAAATAAGTGGGTATTTGGTTGCAGTTTGGGCACTTGGTCTCTAAAAGGTTCACCATCACTGGGCTAGGCTATCCCTCGTTGATCAGAGCACCTCATTTGCATATAGCTGAAAATAAAAATTTCTCAGCATCAGCAGATACTGATTGCTGAGAAAAAGGCTCATTTTACTCACCATGATCAACCCTACCAGGCAGTATGGCAGTTGTGACGGAAGCTCTTGAACTGGATTCATAAAAAGTATGTTTTTTTGTTTTTTTTTCCCCATGCTTAGGAACCACAAGAGAAGCGCACTGCAAAAACTCATGACTTTGCATTCTAAATGTCAAAACATGCTGAGACCATCTTTTACTGTCCAGCTGATTTAATAATATGCACCCTCATGGAAACTGCATAGCTTTTTCTTTACAAATCACATCATTATCATCAATTCAGTCAAAACTCCAATCCATTTAACAGATATAATTTCAGCCTAAAGCAAGAAAGTACCGTAGCCAAAATAAGAGACATATTTATAAGTAACATACATTTTACAAAAAGACATCCTGGACACTCCTTAAATGAAAACTGTAATCTTAAATGCATATTTGAAACACACATAAAATGACTGATCTCGCTCAGTCTCTTACCACCATGCCCAACCTCCACTCTAGATCATGAGCTACAGGTTGGGGAATCCTGCCCTATATCAGTTACGTCTTTTGAATAAGTCTGCCGAACATCCCTGCATTTTCTGAGCCTCATCACTCCTGTCTACTCCTTACTGAACACAGAAGGCCATCATTCTATCCATAAAAGGGGTTGTCTCATCATAGACAATAGGGGCATATAGCTAGGATATGCCCCCATTGTTTTATAGGTGCGGGTCTCACCGCTGGGACCCACACCTATATCGAGAACGGAGCCCCGCAAGGTGGTGGCTGGAGGACTCCAGTCCGGCCGACCACCAAGCCGGCTCACCATAGAAGTAAATGGAAACGTACCGCGCATGCGTGGCCCCTGCTCCCATTCCTTTCTATGGGGCCGACGGAAATAGCTCGGCTATTTTCGCCGGTCCCATAGAAAATGAATGGAGGGCGGCTGCGCTTGCGGGGCTCCATTCTCGATATAGGTGGAACCCACACCTATAAGACAATGGGGGCATGTCCTAGTGATATGCCCCGATTGTCCATGATGAGAGAACCCCTTTAACAAATGAAAAATGGACCTGGTCGGTACGCGGGACAGAACATCCTGGAATCTGCTTATAAGGTTCTCATGCTGGTACCTACATGAATAACTCATTGTATTCCTAGCTATCCAGCCAACTGCTTTATGGGGCATGCATCTAATGGTGAGGTGTTCCACGTATGGTGGACTTTTCTTCTGGTCCCATACATATAGCCTAGCCCCTAATATTTTCCATACCTCTCGTAATAGAGACCAGTGGGAAGCCCTGTTAGACCACAAATCCTCTCACCGTCCTCTAGCTCAACACAAGCTGCTTACTTTTATCCCTTTAGAGGCTAAGCAAACAATTGAAGAAACCATTTATTCAATGTTTGAAAAATCTGACACAATTAGATATCCTTACCGATACTCAAAGTTCTTCAAGACCTGGGGCCTGTGGATTACTGATGTACAGGTCACAATTAGAAAATGGCACTAAATGCAGTTCACAGTATAGTCCAGCATGTACAGTAAGTTCCAATGATCCTTACACATTAACAGGGACATTTTCAATACAAGCTGGATTTGAGGCTCTCATAACATTCTGCATGAGATTCAGTATCAGCAGAAAGGCAGAATATTTTAAAACTCACCCATTTATTGCACAATCAATGCTCTTGAAGAACTTCAAAATACTATACATACCTAGCATTTTAGGTACACAAGATAAGACTAAATAATAAAGTGTGTTTAACGTCTGAGAAAGCACACCCTTTTAAATTATGGCAAGGAGCTGCAGATGTGGTATGCAAGAAAAAAAAAAATCCTTTTAGGAAAATTGATATTATAGCTAGATGCAGAAAGTATTGCCATGAAAAGAAGTTATCCTGGATGAATCTGTAAAGCATTTTATATCACTAAGCAAATTAGAAAAATAAACACAATGGGGGAGATAGGGTTGTCACGATACCAAAATGTTGATTCCATTTCGATACTTTTAAAAAGTATTGCGATACTCCATACCATTCGAAACCACGCAAAAAAAATAAAGACACAATAAAAGCCTCGTGCATTACATATTTTATGGAACGTCCGAATGATAATAGAACAGTCCTACCCTATTTTTTGGGGGGGTCAAAGTGATCAAAAAATTGTAAATTGCGTTTTTTTATTTTTTTCTCTGTTATGGCGTTCACTGCATAAGAGATTTTTTTAATATTTTAATAATTCAGACTTTTTTGGACGTGGCAATAGGTCATATATATAAAAAAAATGTATTTTTATTTTGTTTATATTTGATATGTAAAATTAAGAAAGGGGGCGATTTAAAATTTTAATATTTTGGGGCGGAGTTAAACTTTTTTTTTACTTTTTATTTACTATTAGCCCTAATAGAGCTCTATTCACACGACCGTTTTTTTTTTTTCCGTTCCGTATACAGAACCATTTATTTCAATGGTTCCGCCAAAAAAATGGAATGTACTCCGTATGCATTGCATTTCCCCGTTCCGTTGAAAGATAGAACATGTCCTATTATTGCCTGCAAATCAAGTTCCGTGGCTCCATTCAAGTCAATGGGTCCGCAAAAAAAACGGAACACATACGGAAATGCATCCGTATGTCTTCCGTATCCGTTCCATTTTTGCGGAACCATCTATTGTAAATGTTATGCCCAGCCCAATTTTTTCTATGTAATTACTGTATACTGTTTATGCCATACGGAAAAAACGGAATGGAAAAACAGAACAGAAACGGAAACACAACGGAAACAAAAAACGGAACAATGGATCCGTCAAAAACATACCGCAAAACACTGAAAAAGCCATACGGTCGTGTGAAAGAGGCCTGAATAGGACTTTACACTGTCCCTGCGTCCCTGTGCTTTGTGCACACAGCAGCAGGGAGCATACCAATGCAGCCAGGGCTTCAGCAGCGTCCTGGCTGCCATGGTAAACGATCGGAGCCCCAGCTGGGGCTCCGATCAGAAGCTGCCACTGCACCACCAATGGATGAGGAGGGGGGACCCTGGGGCCACTGCCACCAATGACTATAATACTGTGGGGGAAGAGGGGCGCACTGCGCCAACAATGACTATAATACTGTGGATGGGGGGGGGGACCGCAATTAATAAAATACTGAGAAGATGGGGAGTAGAAGGGGAGGGACTGTGGCCACTGCGCTACCAATGAATATAATTTATGCCCGAAAACAAACGTAGGCTGCGGGTGCCGGCCATATCACATACCCGGCACCCGACCTCTATGACTGCGCTATGCAATCTGCCGAACCATGGCAATTAACCCCTCAGTTACCGCACCTGAGGGGTTAATTGCGGCGGTTCGGCGGATAGCAGCGCGCAGTCATAGAGGTCGGGCGCCGGGTATGTGATATGGCTGGCACCCACAGCCTACGTTTGTATTCAGGCACAAATTATATTCATTGGTGGTGCAGTGGCCACAGTCACTCCGCTCCTACTCCTCTCTGTTCTCATTGGTGGCCAGCGGCAGCTGCACACAGTGGGGAGGGACTGCCTCCTTCTCCACTGTGCCGGCTCAGGATAACATGGTGTGTGCTGAGAGCTGCACGCGCCATGTTCTCTTAGTGATATTAGGCTGCGCTTATCGGCAAATAGCAAATCCCGGTATCGAATCGATCCGGGTACAAAAGTATTAATTGGGTATAGATAATTCGATACCTGGTGTGACCCTAGGGGGAGATTTATTAATCTAATCAAAGTGGTACATATTTTTCATACATTTACTAAGTGTTTTAGACATATTATTTGACTCCTCCAACAAGGGGGAGTGACGCAAGAAATGGGCATGATCTACTGGAAAGGGTCTGACTTAAGATGCGTCAATGTGTGCCAAAAATGTGCTAAAGTTTTGTTGCAAAATTCTGGCATAAGGTAAGCCAACAAAAAGGGGTGGGTAAGGTTAGACTAGACAGTGTAGAGGTGCACCAGGATTTATCACCCAGCATCAGCAACTAAGATAACTCTGTTGCATTTTAGAATGTCTAGTCCAAGTTTACACGGTCTAAAAATTAGACAGGATTAATAAAACTGCCAGAAGCATATGA
The DNA here is from genome assembly GCF_905171765.1 of Bufo bufo. Lineage (NCBI taxonomy): Eukaryota > Metazoa > Chordata > Amphibia > Anura > Bufonidae > Bufo > Bufo bufo. The sequence continues at coordinate 644,337,659 of NC_053389.1, forward strand.
AGGTACAGCTAAAGGTGTAGTTGATTGATCTATATAGCTTGGAGGTGACATGGCTTCAAAGTGAATATCTAAACTAATATTGTAACTTACCTTTACTGCCTCTTCCAGACTCTCTCGCATCTTCTTTAGCTCTTTCTCATACTGCTCTTTGAGTTTATCAATCTCCTGATCATGGCTGGATACCTCTTCTTTCAGGGCTCCCTTTAGCGCTGTAAGTTCACGCTCTCTCTTTTTTAACAAGTCTTCTTGTTCTTCCCTGGCCATCAGCAATTCTTGAACTCCTTGTTTCATGTGCATAAGATCCTAAGAAAAGTCAGAATAAACAAGTTTACTAAAAATAAAATTGTCTGAACCACAATCATGTAAAACTTATCTGGTAAATAATTCATAGTATATAGTGTGGTGTATGCAAAAGTGAGTTGAACTAGCAAAGCAGGTCTTATGCTGATCATACACATCAGACTTATTTAGCTCAATGTGCATGTAAAGAGGTATCCCCCAGAAAAAGAGAATCATGTCATTATTGCCACCTGTTGTAAGGTGCTTCCTATGACCCCGAAATGAATGGAGCAGCCAGAAGAGTATGTCCGCACCCACTCCAATCATTTTAACGGGAATTCCAGAGATAGCCAAGTACAGCAGGAGAACTTTGCATAACCGGAATAACCTGTCAGCAAAATGCCCTCTAAACCACCAGCAGTACCTCACATCTGGTTTCTAATGATGTCTTATTTTTGGCGCCTGTGCAGTGAGCCCCACTGAAGATAAGTACACTAGAATGGGGCTCAATACACAGGCGCTGAAAACAAGATCGCATGGCACAGGCATGAGGTCTCCAGGGGAATTGCGCATAAAGAAAAAAAAATAAAATGGCCATCAAACATGAGCGGGCAGGAAGGGGGGGCGTGGCAAGCTCGACTTCAATTGTCAAGGATGCTGCCCTTTTGACTTTACTCTCCCCCATTTTATACAGCCAGTGGTGGGCAAGATCGCAGGAAAGCAACTTTTATTCCAGCAGAAATTAGCCAAAGACATAAACAGAAACCAGTTGATTCAGAGGTTAGGTACTGCAGGCGCTTTAGGGGGCATTTTGGTGGTGGTAGGTTCACTTTAAGGAGACCCGTTGTGTGTGAAAACAAAATATACACTTTATTTTTCAGATTTTTTTTTCGTTGTCATACTAAACACACATACTGTAGCAGTGTTCTCCTAATCACAGATGCGATTTCCTATAACTGACCTGTATCAAAGCTTCTCTCTCCCCATCATCGACAACCGATCGCTTTGCATTATCTAATTCATCATGCATTTCTGACAGCTGTTCCTGCAGGTCTCGGATCTCAGTCTGATACTGCTCTTGCTCCATCTTCAGCTCAAACAATCTGTCAGAGGAAAATGAAAAAGTCATCACGTGAACAAACTTTGGCTGCTATAGGTGTCTAGTGACCATACCAGATAATTGCTCATCATGGTGGCTTCAAAACTTTGGATGGTAAAGTACATGTTAAACTGATATTTCTGTGTTTTACAATGTAATGAAATCTTACTATAAACTTCTGGTGCCTTTGGATTTAGTAGTGACCTCTTATCACGCCAAAGTTGCAGTTGACAAATACTAATGAACTGTCCCTTATGCACTGGTCAGCCAGAACATTAATGGTGTGTTTCCATACTCAGGTTTCTTGGTTTAGTTTTTTGAAGCTCAAGACAAGAGTGGATTCAAAAAGAGAAAAATGACGTAGTCTTTACTTTACAGGTATACTCCAATTATGATCCGTTCCTGGATTTGGCGTTTAAAAAATTGGATAAAAAAACCTGAACGTGGATACCCAATCTAAAACCAGTGACATGGGAGGTAGCGATTTACATTGATCAACTCAAGACAATGGCATCTGTGGATAAATTATGCAACGAGTGAATAGTCAGTTCCTATAGTTCATATGATGGAAGCAGGAAAAAGGGAAATTGTAAGGATCTGAGCAACTCTAAGAGCCTAATTGTGATGCCTAGAGGACTGGGTCACAACAACTCCAAAGCCGCACGCTTTGTGGGTTGCTCCTGATATGCAGTGGTTAATGCCTACCAAAAGAGAACTGAAGAGGGACAAAATGATGAATGAGTAAAGGGTCATGGTTACCCAAGGCCCGCTTATTTGCCAAAGAGAGCAAAGGCTGGTCCATCTGCCCCAATCCCAGAGAAGAGTTATTACTACACAAATTGCTGAAAAATTGCTGTTAAAACACACACAGTGCATTGGAGCTTAGTGTATAGGGGGCTGTGTAGGAGCAGACCAGTCAGAGTGCCCATGTTCAACCTGTCCACAGCCAAAAGTGCCTACAAAGTAAACTTCTAAACCAGAACTGGACCATGGAGCAACAGAAAAGGGAGGTTTGGTCTAATCTTTTCTGTTACATCATAAGAATGGCTGGGTAAACGTGCATGTTCACACAAGGATGCAGTATGATGCCATGTACAAATTTTAGGAAACTATTGGTCATGTGGATGTTACTTTGACAAGTACTAGCTACCTAACAATTTTTGCAGCCCAAGTGCACACCTTCATTGTAACAGTATTCCCTAGTGGCAGTGCCCCCTTTAGCAGGGTAATATGTATCCTGCCTCAAAATTGTTTAGGAAAGGTTAAACCTTGCAGTACTGCAACTGAGGTGAGATACAACAAACAATGGCTCTATGTCCCACACACAGGAAACCGGTGCCCGTGCTCATAGGACAGCGGCGGCCATGAGCCACCATTGTAACATATATTATATATGAACATGATACTAAAGCGAAATAAAAGTATAAAAAAGTGAAAAATGCGCTTTTTATGGTATTTACTTGACTTCAGAGTTATTATGACTACCCCATAGAACATAAAATCAGGAATGTGGTTTAACGATGAAGGATTAAACTAAACATACTCTTCTAGATGTTTTCTTAATTCTCTCTCACTCTCCCCAAGTTTCCCACGAAGAGATACATTTTCTTCCATGCTGTGTTCAAGTTGTTCTTGAATGTCTTTAAGATCGGCCTTTGTCTTATATTTCTCTTCTTTGTTACTTTCCTGATTCTTGGTTCATAGGAGGAAGATACATTTGTTAGTAAAATATAACTACAAACTTTTAATGAAGACATCTGAATAGGGCAAAATAACTCCAAAGGTGTAAGGGTAAAATAGATCATCACTTTAGTAACTATGCTGAGAAAATCACAAGACTTGGAAGGGACTGAAAACTTATGTATTTCAGGGCAGATCTTATTTTCTTTGCAGCCATTGAAGAAGCAACAGCATCAGCAGAATACCAACAAATGGCAAGTTCAACCTCCTTTGCTTAAAGGGGTCCTGAATTTTTTTTCTTTCTGATGATCTATCCTCTGGATAGATCCTCAGAATCTGATCGGTGGGGGTCTGGCCCGTGGGACCTCATCGATCAGCTGTTTGAGAAGGCAGCAAAGCTCCAGTAGCACCATGGCGGCCTTCTCTCTGTTTACCACAGGCCCAGTGATGTCACGACTAGTATCACTGGCCTGGGTTTGGCTAAGCTCCATTTACGTGAGCAGGGTTTAGGTGTTTATTAGAAAAGCAGGTCTAGAAGTTGTTCCTTGGTGGAACGTGCTACAGGTTAAAGAATGGCCACTGTGACGTTGGGTGATGTGAAGTCCCAAGACAAGCACTGGATGATGCAGCCATGTGACATTATGCTATTGTGGATTAATCTTCAGTGGAGGCCATTTAACCTCTTAAGGACACATGACGTACCGGTACGTCATGATGTCCTGGTACTTAAGGACACATGACGTACCGGTACGTCATGTGTTGTTCCGATCACTGCCGCCCGGCCGGCAGTGATCGGAACCCGGTGCCTGCTCAAATCATCGAGCAGGCACCTAGGCTAAATGCGCGGGGGGGTCCCGTGACCCCCCCATGTCGGCGATCGCGGCAAACCGCAGGTCAATTCAGACCTGCGGTTTGCTGCGATTTCTGCAGTTTCTGATCCCTGCGGTCCCTGACCGCGGGGATCAGAAACTTTAGTATTCCTAAAATAGATCTGTATCCCTCCCCCTGCACCCCCCGAGTGATTTTAGCCCGGTGGGAGGTGCAGGGGGAGGGTTGCGGGCAGTGCGGGCGGTGCGGGAGGCGGGCGGTGCGGCAGGCGGGATCGCGATCCCCCGCCCGCCTCCCCTTGTATAATCGTTGGTTTCTAGTGGGTATACCAGGGTGCCAGCACATTGCTGGCACCCTGGTATAAACGGCTGACATCTGCGATGCGATGTCAGCCGTTAACCCTTTCCATACAGCGGTCCGTACGGACCGCTGTATGGAAAAGGTTAACAGCGCAGGGAGCTCCCTCCCTCTCCCATCGGGGGGCTGCTGTGCCTTTGCAGCCCCCCGATGGGAGAGGGAGAGAGCCCCCAGAGAGCCCCCCTCAGCCCTGTGCTTACCCTTCCCCGTCTGCGCAGTTCTGAGCAGACGGGGAAGGTTCCCATGGCAACAGGACGCCTCTCAGGCGTCCTGCTGTCCATGGTGCTGAACAGATCTGTGCTGAAAGCATAGATCTGTTCAGTGTAAGTAAAATACAGTACAGAACAATATATATTGTACTGTACTGTATTATACAGACATCAGACCCACTGGATCTTCAAGAACCAAGTGGGTCTGGGTCAAAAAAAAAGTTAAAAAAAGTGAAAAAAAAGTAAAAATCAAAAAACACATTTATCACTGATTAAAAATGAAAAAAATAAAATTCCCTACACATGTTTGGTATCGCCGCGTCCGTAACGACCTGATCTATAAAACGGTTATGTTACTTTACCCGAACGGTGAACGCCATAAAAATAAAAAATAAAAAACTATGATGAAATTGAAATTTTGCCCACCTTACTTCCCAAAAAAGGTAATAAAAGTGATCAAAAAAGTCGCATGTACGCCAAAATAGTACCAATCAAACCGTCATCTCATCCCGCAAAAATCATACCCTACCCAAGATAATCGCCCAAAAACTGAAAAAACTATGGCTCTTAGACTATGGAAACACTAAAACATGATTTTTTTTGTTTCAAAAATGAAATCATTGTGTAAAACTTACATAAATAAAAAAAAAAGTATACATATTAGGTATCGCCGCGTCCGTATCGACCGGCTCTATAAAAATATCACATGATCTAACCCCTCAGATGACCACCGTAAAAAAATTAAAATAAAAACGGTGTAAAAAAAGCCATTTTTTGTCATCTTACGTCACAAAAAGTGTAATAGCAAGCAATCAAAAAGTCATATGCACCCCAAAATAGATGCCAATCAAACCGTCATTTCATCCCGCAAAAAATGAGACCCTACTTAAGATAATCGCCCAAAAACTGAAAAAACTATGGCTCTTAGACTATGGAGACACTAAAACATTTTTTTTGTTTTAAAAATGAAATCATTGTGTAAAACTTACATAAATAAAAAAAATAGTATACATATTAGGTATCGCCACGTCCGTGACAACCTGCTCTATAAAATTACCACATGATCTAACCTGTCAGATGAATGTTGTCAATAACAAAAAATAAAAACGTGCCAAAAAATCTATTTCTTGTTACCTTGCCGCACAAAAAGTGTAATATAGAGCAACCAAAAATCATATGTACCCTAAACTAGTACCAACAAAACTGCCACCCTATCCCGTAGTTTCTAAAATGGGGTCACTTTTTTGGAGTTTCTACTCTAGGGGTGCATCAGGGGGGCTTCAAATGGGACATGGTGTAAAAAAAAACTGTCCAGCAAAATCTGCCTTCCAAAAACCGTATGGCGTTCCTTTCCTTCTGCGCCCTGCCGTGTGCCCGTACAGCAGTTTACGACCACATATGGGGTGTTTCTGTAAACTACAGAATCAGGGCCATAAATAATGAGTTTTGTTTGGCTGTTAACCCTTGCTTTGTAACTGGAAAAAAAATATTAAAATGGAAAATCTGCCAAAAAAGTGAAATTTTGAAATTGTATCTATTTTCCATTAAATCTTTTGCAACACCTAAAGGGTTAACAAAGTTTGTAAAATCAGTTTTGAATACCTTGAGGGGTGTAGTTTCTTAGATGGGGTCACTTTTATGGAGTTTCTACTCCAGGGGTGCATCAGGGGGGCTTCAAATGGGACATGGTGCCAAAAAAACAGTCCAGCAAAATCAGCCCTCCAAAAACCAAACGGCGCACCTTTCACTCTACGCCCCGCTGTGTGCCCGTACAGTAGTTTACGGCCACATATGGGGTGTTTCTGTAAACAGCAGAGTCAGGGCAATAAAGATACAGTCTTGTTTGGCTGTTAACCCTTGCTTTGTTAGTGGAAAAAATGGGTTAAAATGGAAAATTAGGCAAAAAAATGAAATTCTCAAATTTCATCGCCATTTGCCAATAACTCCTGTGCAACACCTAAAGGGTTAACGATGTATGTAAAATCAGTTTTGAATAGCTTGAGGGGTGTAGTTTCTTAGATGGGGTCACTTTTAGGGAGTTTCTCCTCTAGGGGTGCATCAGGGGGCTTCAAATGGGACATGGTGTAAATAAACCAGTCCATAAAAATCAGCCCTCCAAAAACCATACGGCGCACCTTTCACTCTACGCCCCGCTGTGTGACCGTACAGTAGTTTACGGCCACATATTGGGTGTTTCTGTAAACGGCAGAGTCAGGGCAATAAAGATACAGTCTTGTTTGGCTGTTAACCCTTGATTTGTTAGTGGAAAAAATGGGTTAAAATGAAAAATTAGACAAAAAAATGAAATTCTCAAATTTCCTCCCCATTTGCCAATAACTCTTGTGCAACACCTAAAGGGTTAACAACGTATGCAAAATCAGTTTTGAATACCTTGAGGGGTGTAGTTTCTTAGATGGGGTCATTTTTGGGTGGTTTCTATAATGTAAGCCTCGCAAAGTGACTTGAGACCTGAACGGGTCCCTAAAAATTGAGTTTTTGTAAATTTCTGAAAAATTTCAAGATTTGCTTCTAAACTTCTAAGCCTTATAACATCCCCAAAAAATAAAATATCATTCCCAAATCAATTCTAACATGAAGTAGACATATGGGGAATGTAAAGTCATCACAATTTTTGGGGGTATTACTATGTATTACAGAAGTAGAGAAACTGAAACTTTGAAATTTGCAAATTTTTCCAAATTTTTTGTTAAATTAGGTATTTTTTGGTGCAAAAAAAATAATTTTTTTGACTTCATTTTACCAGTGTCATGAAGTACAATATGTGACGAAAAAACAATCTCAGAACGGCCTGGATAAGTCAAAGCGTTTTAAAGTTATCAGCACTTAAAGGGACTCTGGTCAGATTTTCAAAAAATGGCCTGGTCCTAAGGTGTAAAAAGGCTGTGTCCTTAAGGGGTTAAGGGAAGCAGAATGGTAACACTCAGTTGTGAATGAATTCATACATTTACAGGAGGATGAACAGGAATGATGCAAGCAAAAGCTCTTTAAAAAGATTTCTCATAATTTACATACGTGTCATGAGATCTGTTTACAGTGTATATCATATGGTAATATACAATGGACCTAGGGTTTACTACCTTAATATGGGCATCAAGTTTTCTCTGGAGGGTGACAACCTTCTTTTCAAGTTCATTTTTCTGATCCGACAAAAGCTTTATTTCAGTTGTTGGGTCTGGGGTCTGGAAAAAATATATATATACTTTGTCTCATGTACACAGCTGTGAGTAGAAATAGGTTTCCTTTGCAGCAGGTTTACATTTGGAATAGCTGTCGTACATAAGGTATTACTCTAATGAAACAATTGCATTATAGCAAGATTTACATTATCACGACACAAGGGAAAAAGCGTAACAGTGGAGTGGAACTCTTAAGAAAACGGTGCACAAAAAACATTTCCGCATTTTAATGTAATACATAATATCACAAAACATAAGGTTAGTATAAGCTAGCATGTATTCCTTTTATCATCTATTTATATTGACTAGGAGTGTTTTTTTTTCTATTACAACTGTGATTTGAATTTGTAAAATGCACAAACACTGTGACATCCAAACCAAGCACCCCTCATTTATAGAAATCTACACTTTGTTAATCATGTGGCGAATAAAAAAAGATCAGGCAAGCAACACTGATGTTAGGGCAAGGTCGGAATGGCCATAGACCTTAAAGGGAAATTTCCTGGTGGGTCGATGCCCAGGGGGCCACCCAAGTCCTCATCTCTGCCACTGGCTGGGTACATATTGAGCTCTCAGTGGTAATTAACAGTGTGAGAATCAGGCACCCATGTACCCGACCAGTGACCGCACATGTCCTCCTGAATTCAATTATGGCCTGCATCTCACCTCCTAAGCCCCCCTCCATATCTTAATCTGAGGAGGAGGAGGACGAGAACAGGAAATGGCAGATTTTGAGGGCTAACACAGAGGGAAAGCTTTTGGTGCAATATACAGGGTGGGCCATTTATATGGATACACCTTAATAAAATGGGAATGGTTGGTGATATTAACTTCCTGTTTGTGGCACATTAGTATATGTGAGGGGGGAAACTTTTTTAAGATGGGTGGTGACCATGGCGGCCATTTTGAAGTCGGCTATTTGGAATCCAACTTTTGTTTTTTCAATAGGAAGAGGGTCATGTGAGACATCAAACTTATTGGGAATTTCACACTAAAAACAATGGTGTGCTTGGTTTTAACGTAACTTTATTCTTTCATGAGTTATTTACAAGTTTCTCTTTGTTTACAGCCATTGACATGTCGCCGAGGTTAACACGTGAGGAGCGGATAGAAATTGTGTTGATGTCTGGTGAACGCAGTAACCGGGTCATTGCAGCAGATTTCAATGCAAGACACCCTACGAGACCACCCATCTCCCATGCTACAGTTAGCAAACTGCTTGCTAAGTTTCGTGAAACTGGTTCGGTGTTGGATTTGCCAAAATGGGGACGCATGAAATCTGTCTCTAATGAAGAAACATCAGTGGCTGTCCTAGCTTCATTCAGCAAGAGTCCACAGCGTAGCACTCGCCGCATGTCACTGGAGAGTGGCATTAGTCGAACATCCCTTCGGCGGATATTAGCTACTCACAAATGGCACCCTTACAAACTCCAGCTACTGCAGCATCTCAACGAGGAGGACCCAGATCGGCGCACTGAATTTGCAGAATGGGCAAAACAAAAATTGGAACAGGACCCTCAGTTTACGCAGAAGATTTTGTTCAGTGATGAGGCAAACTTTTATGTGAATGGCGAAGTTAACAAACAAAACCACCGCTATTGGTCTGACACTAACCCACATTGGGTAGATCCCTCCAAGACTGTTGGAACAAAAAAATTGATGGTATGGTGTGGTATATGGGGTACAAAGATAGTGGGGCCATTCTTCATCAATGGAAACCTCAAGGCCACTGGATATGCGAAATTGCTACATGATGATGTGTTTCCCTCTTTATGCACTGAAGCTGGCACGTTCCCTGAGTTTTTCCAGCAAGATGGTGCACCACCACATTATGGGTGTCAGGTCCGAGCATTCCTAGATGAACAGTTTCCTGGAAAGTGGATTGGTCGTCGTGGGCCAGTTGAATGGTCCCCAAGGTCTCCCGATCTGACCCCCTTAGACTTTTATCTTTGGGGTCATCTGAAGGCAATTGTCTATGCTGTGAAGATACGAAATGTGCAGCACCTGAAACTATGGATACTGGAAGCCTGTGCTAGCATTTCTCCTGCGGTATTGCTATCAGTGTGTGAAGAGTGGGAGAAGAGGGTTGCATTGACAATCCAACACAATGGGCAGCACATTGAACACATTTTATAAGTGGTCAGAAACTTGTAAATAACTCATGAAAGAATAAAGTTACGTTAAAACCAAGCACACCATTGTTTTTCTTGTGAAATTCCCAATAAGTTTGATGTGTCACATGACCCTCTTCCTATTGAAAAAACAAAAGTTGTTTTCAAAATTAGTGTTGAGCGAACTTCTGTTTTAAGTTCGGCGTCTAAAGTTCGGCTTCCGGTTAGCGAAGAATCCCGATATGGATTCCGAATTCCGTTGGGATCCGTGGTAGCTGAATCAATAATGGCCGATTATTGATTCCGCTACCACGGACCACAACGGAATTCGGAATCCATATCGGGATTCTTCGCTAACTGGAAGCCGAACTTTAGACGCCGAACTTAAAACAGAAGTTCGCTCAACACTATTCAAAATGTCCGACTTCAAAATGGCCGCCATGGTCACCACCCATCTTGAAAAGTTTCTCCCCTCACATATACTAATGTGCCACAAACAGGAAGTTAATATCACCAACCATTCCCATTTTATTAAGGTGTAGCCATATAAATGGCCCACCCTGTATTGTGCTGCACTGTGGTATATGGTATTTTGCTCTATGGTATTGCTGATCCCTCTTACTTATGTTACCCAGCCTCCTGTCAATTTAGACGATCCTACAACACGGGGCAACTTTTTTTTTCTTTTTTTTCTTTTCAGGGCCACTTTCAGTTCCCAATCTGCCCCTGTGTTAGACATGTGACTGGCACGTGACATTGTATTCACAATTCTTTTGCCGTCATTTTCAAAAACGGAGACAATGAGGGTCATTTATCAAGACTGGCATTCCCATACACTCTTGATTCACTTTGCGCACGTGCCTCTTATTAAAATGTGAGTCAGAAACTCAAATCTTTGCCAACCCGGGGCTGGCGTAGACTTCAGCTATAACCTACGCCAGTTTCTGAAGAAAGACTCTGGCTAAACCCTGCCCCTTTCCTCACCACTTTAGAAAAGTTGTGAGAAGCTTGAAAAGTTGCTAATTCTTGAACAAATATGGCGTGCGCCAGAATCTGTGACTTTTTGATGCAACAATAGTGGTGGAAAGAGCGTAATAAATGCTCTTCTATGTTCCACAAATTGCACTGAAAAACTGATACAACCAGCCCAATTAAATGTACTGTAATATTAGTCAATTGCCTGATTTTACTTGATGATGAGACAGATGAACGGGTTAGGGTTCAGCTGGTACGTAACCCAGTATGTGTGAAGACAAAAAAAAAAAAATTGTGAGCTGGACTTATCTCCAGTATTACCCATGTATTGAAGCAGATAATCGTGCAATATCATGGTAATAAATTCCCTTTATGTGAGACTGTTTGCTGTGCTGAAAGGCCAAACAAAGGAGGAAGTTAAAGAGGACCTTTCATCTGGCAAAACATTGTGAACTAAGTGTCATGATCTGTACAGCGGCACCCAGGGATCTCACTGCACTTACTATTATCCCTGGGCGCCGCTCCGTTCGTACATACCGGAGGGCATAGAAGGAGGTCACTTGGTTATAGTAGGCGGAGACTTAGGGGACTTGGTTATAGTAGGAGGAGTCTGCCCTTGTTCTCCTGGGCATCTCCTTCCCCCAGGATGTAGCGCTGGCCAATCGCAGTGCAGAGCTCACAGCCTGGGAGAAGAAGACGCCCAGGAGAACAAGGGCAGACTCCTCCTACTATAACCAAGTGACCGAACATTCCGGAGGGCATAGCAGGAGAACGGAAGGGCGCCGAGGGATAATAGTAAGTGCAGTGAGATCCCTGGGCGCGCTGTACAGATCATGACACTTTGTTCACAATGTTTTGCCAGATGAAAGGTCCTCTTTAAAGAGCCAGAAAAGGAAGTAGAATACACAGAAAAAATTACACTTAAAAGAAAGGAAAAAAAAAAAAGTGACAGAGAACATAAGGTGCCATATTAAATCCTCTATCACCCATCAGGAAATAGTAAATGCATATTGTTCTATTAACACTGTCCGTCACACAAAGCAACAAAATAAAAAGATCAGTCAAGCCTAGTAACATTCACAAGGCAGGATGTCAGAAAAGCAAATACATATCAATAAATAGATACTGGGGTATGTTTTTCCAAAAAATTATTTGCAGTAGAAATCCAAAGTTGACAGACTTCTGCTGAAGACTCGCATAAACAACTGCTGCTAAACCTAAAAATCCTTGAACCTATGAATGTCAATGTTAACGTCTCATCGCAAGCAATGGGCCGTTAATTTGATGATTCTGGCACAAAGTACGTGTTGAAATCCATTAGAAAATTTTGCTGTGTGGACATTCATTCATTCCACATGTACATATAATAGGAACCATACACTCCCAGGAACAATGCGAGAATTGTAAATTCACAGTTCACTTATTAATTTTAAGGCCACATGGTAAATTTCAGCTAAATAAATCACATGGCTCTGAGCATGTTCTAAGCAGCCTTCAAATTTAGTATTTAATCTGCTCCCATAGGCAGTCATGAGACTGGGATTAAGATAATAAAAAAGAACTTCCATACTTAGGAAAGTCAAATATTTGTGTTCTATTCAGGCTTCCATTTTTTTATTGCAGACTCAGCTGGTCACGGCTCATAAGAAAATTAAAAAAAGACCACATTGGCGTAATGAAGGCAGCACGGTGGCTCAGTGGTTAGCACTGGTGCCTTGCAGCGCTGGGGTCCTAGATTCGAATCTGACCCTGGTCACCATTTGCATGGAGTTTGTATGTTCTCCCCATGTTTGTCTGGGCTTCCTCCGGGTACTCCGGTTTCCTCCCACACTCCAAAGACATATTGATAGGGAACTTACCGGTAGATTGCGAGCCCCAGTGGGGACAGGTTAATGCTAATGTCTGTAAAGCGCTGCAGAATATAGTAGCGCTCTATAAGTGCAGAAAATTAAAAAATAAACCAATGATCCTGTAATGGGGAAAGAGAAGAACCAATGTGCCGGGATATTGGAGATGGTCAGTTCATGCTATTGTTCTCCAGTACTTAAGGGTAAGTTAATATTGACTATCCTTTGTAAAAGTAAAGCTCCACAATTACAATATATCTGGAAACCTCCATATAATAAAAAGCTCATTAGGAGAAGCAATATAAACATCTCAAGCAGTGCAAACACTAAAGTGAAAGCTGCGGGATTACTTACCTGCACTGTGGATGCTCGAGATTTTAAGGTCTGGATTTTTTCAAAAACCAAATTCACTTTTCTTTTTGTTGCATCGTCATTATCATGGCTCCTAGGAAGCAGAAGAGCAATAATAAAAATGTCATGAAATAAACTTGGCCTTATTTTTACTATAAAAACATAAAGCACCAAAATACATATCTGCTGCATGTCTCTTTTTTAGACATTTAGGCTACATGCACACGATCAGGATTCATGTGCGGAGAATCCGCACTGAAATCCGCAGGTGTTCGCAGGCAAATCCGTGCGGTCAATCCGCATTAATTGGTGCGGATTTGCATACGGATTTGCGTGCGGATTTGGTGCGGATTCGGTGCGGATTTTCCGCATGCGGATTTCACTAAGTGAATGAAGAAAATCCGGTCAGGAAAAAAAAAATTAATTGACATGTCGCGGATTTTAAAATCCGCACCGCAGGTCAAAATCCGCACGGAAAAAATCCGCATCGTGTGCATTGAGAATTTCAAATTCTCATAGAATACAATGGACATGACCTACGGTGCGGATTTTCCGCACGCAAATCCGCGCGGAAAATCCGCACGCAATCCTGATCGTGTGCAGGGGGCCTAAAGGGGTTGTCACATGAAAAATATTCAGCAGTTTTCAAACCAGCACCTGGATCTGAATATATTTGTAATTGCATGCAATTACAATTTTATACAACCATTGAGTTATTCAATAAAATGTATCAGCACCACCAGCGGTTTGTTTTTACCTTATTTCTCTGTCCGCACAGGTTCAGCTGAATCCTTAGGGAGAAAGGACACTCACCTGAGTTGCCAGCTTGTCAAAAATAGTGTTAAATCAACCAGACGTGTCAAATTCACAAATTTAAAGCATTACTTCCACAATCTATATGTGGTCTGACCTGTGCACCTTCATATGGATCCTTCACTATTCATAACATACGCAGGCTAGCTGGCCTAAACAGCAGCATTTACGTTACATGTATATGCTTAATTAACTAATATGGTGATCTGTACCCATGAGCTAAGAGCGGAAACGATGCAGTGATGCCTCAGGATCAGGCCTGTAACTTCCAGCACTAAGCACTCAGTACAGAAATACTGTAGCTATCCTTTAAAAGGGAAAAACAGGTAATAAAATCCTATTCCAACCAGGTATGGTCTATTCTATTAAAGGGTTGTTTGAGATAAATGAAAAACTAAAAGTATGGCTTTAAAAAAAAATTAATACTCACTCCTCTCTTACGCCATTCTCTGCAGCACTGATCTGATTCTGCTGCCGCTGCTTGTTTACAAACAGCAGGGGTGAAGCGCTGGGATATGTCACAGGACCACTGCTGCCAATCACTGTCTTCAGCAGGCTACAGCCGAGGAATGATTGTAGACCACCCGGAATAGTACACTGCTGGGGACAGTGTTTGGCTGCAGCAGTCACGTGTAGTATCCTGGCACGTCGCCTCTGATGTTTGCTATGGTTAGTTTCACACTAGCGCTAAAATATTCTGGCAGAGGAACAGCCTGCCAGAGTTCATCGTAGCATAGCCGGACAGGGACAGATCACCGCCAGGCCCCATTGACTGACTATCATGTGACCCGCCAGGGATCTGGCCTGTTTCCAGCATTAGCAGCGGTTTTTGTAAAAGCAGAATCCCGGCACTAATATTGGAAACAGGTTAGATCCCTGCTGGGTCCTATTATAGTCAATGGGCTCCGGTGGGGAAAGGTACTATCCATCAGTGCCGGATACAAAAGAATTCCCGCTGGCTGTTTCACAGTGTGAAACGAGCCCAAGAGGTAGTGGACCAGCACAGCGCTGGAGAAAGGGGTGAGCATAAATTTGTTTTTTTAAAGTGTTTCGGTCATCAAAAAAATCGTTATGTAGCTGGCTGACATTAGCGATGTGCTAATGTCAGCAGAATATAACTGTATGACTTATATCTCCCTGCCTGCCGCCGTTCGCGCTAAATAATGACCTTTATAATATGCAAATGAGCCTCTAGGAGCTAGCGGGGCGTTGCTGCAGCACCTAGAGGCTCCGTCCTCTCACCGTTTGGCACTCGCCTGCTGCGTCCTTCACTCACTGCGCCTGTGCCTAATACTAAAATGGACGGATATGCGAAGCACAGAGGAGACCGAGGATGGCAATTACCTTTACAAGGGCGTACCAAACAGTGAGAGGACGGAGCCTCTAGGTGCTGCAGCAACACCCCACATTTAGGGTGAACGGCGGCAGGCAGGAAGATAGAAGTCATACGGTTATGTTCTGCTGACATTAGCACATCGCTAATGTCAGACAGCTACATAACGATTTTTCTGATGACAAAAACCCATTAAGCAATTGTAAGTTGTGTCTGAAAATTTTCATGATCTCAACCTGCGGTACCTCTGTCAAAACAACCGACAGTAGCTGAGAAAAACGCTACACATTAGGCTACTTTCACACCAGCATTTTTGCTGGATCCGTCATGGATCACCAAAAACGCTTCCATCATGATAATACAACCATCTGCATCCGTTATGAACGCATCCGGTTGTATTATCTTTAACATAGCCAAGTCGGATCCGTCATGAACTCCATTGAAAGTCAATGGGGCACAGATCCATTTTCTATTGTGTCTTGTGTATCCACCTCAGCCCCTATGGCTAAAACACCCTGAAAGACCAGGCCACTTTTTACACTTCTGACCTACACTACTTTCACCGTTTATTGCTCGGTCATGCAACTTACCACCCAAATGAATTTTACCTCCTTTTCTTCTCACTAATAGAGCTTTCATTTGGTGGTATTTCATTGCTGCTGACATTTTTACTTTTTTTGTTATTAATCGAAATTTAACGATTTTTTTGCAAAAAAATGACATTTTTCACTTTCAGTTGTAAAATTTTGCAAAAAAAAAACGACATCCATATATAAATTTTGCTCTAAATTTATTGTTCTACATGTCTTTGATAAAAAAAAAATGTTTGGGTAAAAAAAAAAAATGGTTTGGGTAAAAGTTATAGCGTTTACAAACTATGGTACAAAAATGTGAATTTCCGCTTTTTGAAGCAGCTCTGACTTTATGAGCACCTGTCATGTTTCCTGAGGTTCTACAATGGCCAGACAGTACAAACACCCCACAAATGACCCCATTTCGGAAAGTAGACACCCTAAGGTATTCACCGATGGGCATAGTGAGTTCATAGAACTTTTTATTTTTTGTCACAAGTTAGCGGAAAATGATGTTTTTTTTTTTCTTACAAAGTCTCATATTCCACTAACTTGTGACAAAAAATAAAAGTTCTATGAACTCACTATGCCCATCAGCGAATACCTTGGGGTGTCTTCTTTCCAAAATGGGGTCACTTGTGGGGTAGCTATACTGCCCTGGCATTCTAGGGGCCCAAATGTGTGGTAAGGAGTTTGGAATCAAATTCTGTAATAAATGGCCGGTGAAATCCGAAAGGTGCTCTTTGGAATGTGGGCCCCTTTGCCCACCTAGGCTGCAAAAAAGTGTCACACAAGGGTTATCTCCGTATTCAGGAGAAGTTGGGGAATGTGTTTTGGGGTGTCATTTTACATATACCCATGCTGGGTGAGATAAATATCTTGGTCAAATGCCAACTTTGTATAAAAAAATGGGAAAAGTTGTCTTTTGCCAAGATATTTCTCTCACCCAGCATGGGTATATGTAAAATGACACCCCAAAACACATTCCCCAACTTCTCCTGAATACGGAGATACCACATGTGTGACACTTTTTTGCAGCCTAGGTGGGCAAAGGGGCCCATATTCCAAAGAGCACCTTTCGGATTTCACCGGTCATTTTTTACAGAATTTGATTTCAAACTCCTTACCACACATTTGGGCCCCTAGAATGCCAGGGCAGTATAACTACCCCACAAGTGACCCCATTTTGGAAAGAAGACACCCCAAGGTATTCGCTGATGGGCATAGTGAGTTCATGGAAGTTTTTATTTTTTGTCACAAGTTAGTGGAATATGAGACTTTGTAAGAAAAAATAAAATAAAAAATCATCATTTTCCACTAACTTGTGACAAAAAATAAAAAATTCTAGGAACTCGCCATGCCCCTCACGGAATACCTTGGGGTGTCTTCTTTCCAAAATGGGTCACTTGTGGGGTAGTTATACTGCCCTGGCATTCTAGGGGCCCAAATGTGTGATAAGTAGGTAAATGACCTGTGAAATCCGAAAGGTGCTCTTTGGAATGTGGGCCCCTTTGCCCACCTAGGCTGCAAAAAAGTGTCACACATGTGGTATCTCCGTATTCAGGAGAAGTTGGGGAATGTGTTTTGGGGTGTCATTTTACATATACCCATGCTGGGTGAGAGAAATATCTTGCGAAAAGACAACTTTTCCCATTTTTTATACAAAGTTGGCATTTGACCAAGATATTTATCTTACCCAGCATGGGTATATGTAAAATGACACCCCAAAACACATTCCCCAACTTCTCCTGAATACGGAGATACCACATGTGTGACACTTTTTTGCAGCCTAGGTGGGCAAAGGGGCCCAAATTCCTTTTAGGAGGGCATTTTAGACATTTGGATACCAGACTTCTTCTCACGCTTTGGGGCCCCTAAAATGCCAGGGCAGTATAAATACCCCACATGTGACCCCATTTTGGAAAGAAGACACCCCAAGGTATTCAATGAGGGGCATGGCGAGTTCATAGAAAAAAAAATAATTTGCCACAAGTTAGCGGAAATTGATTTTTTTGATTTTTTTCTCACAAAGTCTCCCTTTCCGCTAACTTGGGCCAAAAATTTCAATCTTTCATGGACTCAATATGCCCCTCAGCGAATACCTTGGGGTGTCTTCTTTCCAAAATGGTGTTATTTGTGGGGTGTTTGTACTGCCCGGGCATTTGAGGGTCTCTGTAATCATTACATGTATGCCCAGCATTAGGAGTTTCTGCTATTCTCCTTATATTGAGCATACAGGTAATGAGATTTTTTTTTTTCCGTTCAGCCTCTGGGCTGAAAGAAAAAAATGAACGGCACAGATTTCTTCATTCGCATCGATCAATGTGGATGAAAAAATCTCTGCCAAAAAAAGAAAAAGGAGGGGAAAGGCGTCTGCCAGGACATAGGAGCTCCGCCCAACATCCATACCCACTTAGCTCGTATGCCCTGGCAAACCAGATTTCTCCATTCACATCAATCGATGTGGATGAATAAATCATTGCCGGGATTTTTTTTTTTTTTTTTATATATACAAAGTGTTTGCCAAAGTATATGAACACCGCCACCTCCTCAGCTCATATGCCTCTGCAAACGTATCTTTTACTGCAGAGGAGAAATCTTGTGTAATCTGACAGCAGCGCAATGCTTCTGTCAGAATGCACATCAGTGCTGCAGCTAGTCGATCGGTTGGTCCACCTGGAAGGTAAAAAAAACAAAACAAAAAAGAAAAAACCAGGCCGCAACGCAATAAATTTATTAACTTTAGAACAGAACATATTAACTTTTTTTACTTACCGGTAATTTTTTTTTTGTTTAGTTTTTTTACCTTTATAGAACAAACCTCTCCTTCCCCATGGGACAATGTGCAAAGCGCAAATCGCCCAAAGATGTGGCGAAGTACGTTATGCACTTTATCCCAGGTGAAAGGAGAGGTTTGCAGCAGCTGTGAGTAAAAGGGCCCTAATAGCCCTGTGTGCCTGTCCTGTGAGATGCAATCCCTATGCTAGGTGTACCTGTGTGTGGTACTTCCGGAAACACTCACCAAAGCATAGGGCAGGGTGGTCAGGACAGTCAGGACAGAAATAGCGGGTGTCACGCCTTATTCCACTCCTGGTACAGACACAACATTTTTTTCGGGGTGGCGGTTGGGTTGAGGTACCAGCAACGACACTGGGGAAATGTCGCTCGTGTAGACGGCTAACTACACTGGTGGATGGGGCCACGGAACCTTCTGGATATAGGAGGTTCTCGATGATCTCTTCCTGGAATTTGAGGAAGGATCGTGTTCTCCCAGCCTTACTGTAGAGAACAAAACTATTATACAGCGCCAATTGAATTAAATATACAGACACCTTCTTATACCAGCGTCTGGTTCTGCGGGAAACTAAATAGGGAGCCAACATCTGGTCATTGAAGTCCACCCCTCCCATGAGCGCATTATAGTCGTGGACTGAGAGGGGCTTTTCAATGACACGGGTTGCCCTTTCAATTTGGATTGTCGTGTCTGCGTGAATGGAGAAGAGCATGTAAACGTCACGCTTGTCTCTCCATTTCACCGCGAGCAGTTCTTCATTACACAAGGCAGCCCTCTCCCCCCTTGCAAGACGGGTGGTAACGAGCCGTTGGGGGAAGCCCACGCGACTAGTTCGCGCGGTGCCACAGGCGCAAATCCGTTCTAGAAACAAATGCCTAAAGAGGGCCACACTTGTGTAAAAATTGTCCACATAAAGATGGTACCCCTTGCCGAATAAGGGTGACACCAAGTCCCAGACTGTCTTCCCACTGCTCCCCAGGTAGTCAGGGCAACCGACCGGCTCCAGGGTCTGATCTTTTCCCTCATAGATCCGAAATTTGTGGGTATAGCCTGTGGCCCTTTCACAGAGCTTATACAATTTGACCCCATACCGGGCACGCTTGCTTGGGATGTATTGTTTGAAACCAAAGCGCCCGGTAAAATGTATTAGGGACTCGTCTACGCAGATGTTTTGCTCAGGGGTATACAAATCTGCAAATTTCAGGTTGAAATGGTCTATGAGGGGCCGAATTTTGTGGAGCCGGTCAAAAGCTGGGTGGCCTCTGGGACGGGAGGTGGTGTTGTCGCTAAAATGCAGAAAACGCAGGATGGTCTCAAATCGTGTCCTGGACATAGCAGCAGAGAACATGGGCACGTGATAAATTGGGTTCGTGGACCAATATGACCGCAATTCATGCTTTTTAGTTAGACCCATGTTGAGGAGAAGGCCCAGAAAAATTTTAAGTTCGGAAACTTGGACTGGTTTCCACCGGAAAGGCTGGGCATAATAGCTTCCCGGGTTTGCGGTTATAAATTGTGTGGCATACCGGTTTGTCTCTGCCACGACTAAGTCCAAGAGCTCCGCAGTCAAGAACAGCTCAAAAAATCCCAGGGCCGAACCGATCTGAGCTGTCTCAACCCGAACTCCAGACTGGGCGGTGAAAGGGGGAACTACTGGTGCGGCTGAAGTTGGTGACTGCCAATCAGGGTTTGCCAGCACCTCAGGGACTCTAGGGGCTCTACGGGCCTGTCTGTGCGGTGGCTGAGACGGGGTAACTACTGCACGTGCCACCGTACCAGCTTCAACTGCCCTTCTGGTGCTCGCTACTTCACCATGTTGTACGGCAGTGCTGGTACTAGGTCCAGGAAGGGCTGCGCTGCTGGTGTATGCCTCACCACGTGATCCGGCAGCGACAGCCCCACTCTGCTGCTCTTGAAGCGGATCCTGCGCAACCTGTGGTCTAGCGACACGGGGCCGGGTACACCTGGTTCTATCAGGGACCTCCACCTCCTCGTCCGAACTTTGGGTCAGAGAGCCACTGCTTTCTACAGGTTCATATTCTGACCCGCTAGATTCGTCAGATGAGGGTTCCCATTCCTCATCCGACTGGGTCAGAATCCTGTAGGCCTCTTCAGAAGAATACCCCGTTTGACATTTTGGACTACTAAATTTAGGGGTATTCCCTGAGACTACCCAAGAAAAAAAGCAAGCCTGTCTTACAAAGGGGAGGCTAGCGAAGTACCGGAGGCCGCTGCGGTTGATAAAAAATATCAAAACTGATTTTTTTTATCGCCGCAGTGCGTGTAAAGTGAATGTGCAGTGATCAAAAAAATATAATTTTTTGTCACTGCGGAGGGGCGGGCGTGGGTGAACGCACGTGTGGGCGACCGATCAGGCCTGATCGGGCAAACACTGCGTTTTGGGTGGAGGGCGAGCTAAGGTGACACTAATACAATTATAGATCTGACCGTGATCAGTTTTGATCACTTACAGATACTATAAAAGTACAAATGCTGATTAGCGATACGCTAATCAGCGAATAAAAGTGACTGCGGTGCGGTGGGCTGGGCGCTAACTGACGCTAACTACTTAACCAAGGGGCCTAAACTATCCCTAAAACCTAACAGCCAATACTAGTGAAAAAAAAAAGTGACAGTTTACACTGATCACTTTTTGTCTTTCACTAGTGATTGACAGGGGCGATCAAAGGGGTGATCAAAGGGTTAATTGGGGTGCAGGGGGGTGATCTGGGGCTAAGGTGTAGTGTTGGTGCTACTCACTGTGAAGTCTGCTCCTCTGCTGGATCCAACCGACGAAAAGGACCAGCAGAGGCGCAGAGAAGCCATATAACAGATCATATTTACTAATATGATCTGTTATATGGCTTGTGATTCGATTTTTTAAAAATCAGCAACCTGCCAGCGACGATCATTGGCTGGCAGGTTGCTGATGCAATTCTCCTCGAACTTTTGCCGGCCCGCGATGCGCATGCGCGGGCCGGCTGTGACCGCAATCTCGCGTCTCGCGAGAGGACGCGCCGGCGCGTCCAGGCGGAATGAAACAACCACCTCCAGGACGCGTCGCTGCGTTCGGCGGTCCGGAGGTGGGTATTGAGACTTGCTCAGCACCACATCGCCGACAGAAAAACACTGCGTGCAGCGTTATTCTGTCCGTGACGGGGACGCAACCAAACGGAATGCAATGCACCAGAATGCAGTTCAGTTTTGTCCCCATTGACAATGAATGGGGACAAAACGGAAGTGTTTCCCCCGCTATTGAGATCCTATGACGGATCTGCAGTAGGGATGGTACTAATTAACGAGTGAGCACTGGTTATTTCCCTACTTGAAGGAAAATGTTATAAAATCCTGGACAACCCCTTTATAAAATCTAAGGAGACTTTTACAGAGGTGGGCACGGGGAACCACATTCTTCCAATATGTGCGAGTCACAGAGATATCCTAGTTATGCCATTACAGACTGAATACCTCTAACTCTAGTACACCAAAATGCACAAAGGCAAATATTCTACTGGAAAATTAAAAAAGAACACCTGGAAAACTTAATGCGACTGACAAGGTGTAAAGTGCTGGTGGTGTTTGGTCAATGATCACACAAACAAGGTGGTCACATTAATATGTGATTCAGGCTGCCATTCTGGCATGGGAACGGTCATACAGATGCTGGATATCTTCCTGTGGTATGTCATTCCAAGCTCTTTCAACTTGGGATCCGTAGTTCAACCAAGGAGGCTGTTGGCTGCTGTGCATGGGCGATTCATCACCCCATCCAGTCCAAGACATTCTCGATGGGGGAGAGATCTGATGATCAAGTTGGGAGGGGAGCTGCTACATACCCTAAAAAGCATGATGTCTAGCTTAGGCAGAGTACAGATGGGCATCATCTTGTTGGAACACCACATTTCCCGAGTCAAAAATGGCAGCCAGAATGGTTCCACAATATCCTGGACATACCGAAGGCTGGTCAACTTTCCCTTGATGAATACAGACATGAATGTCTAGGGTAGATAATGGTGCCCCACAACATTAGACCTGGTTTTGGTTCTGTTCGTCTCCATGCTATGCATGATGGCAATAGGCGCTCTTCAGCCTTTCTTCAAAATTCTGATATGGCCAAGATAGAGCCGGCTTTCACCACTGAACACTATTGTTTGTCACTGAAGGCTGGATCCGAGTTGAAAGAGCTTGGAATGACATACCACAGAAGCATCTATATGACCATTACCTGGCCAAAGTGGCAGCCTGAATCACAAGGGGAAGTACACCACCTTGGTTGTTGGATCATTGACCAAGCACCACTAGCAGTTTACACTAAACCACATTAAGTTTCCACGTGTTCTTTTTTCATTTCCTGGTATTGTAGAAAGTATCTACATAGCTCACTTCAATCTGTCAATTCTAGGGTATATGCATATACACCATGACCATACACATCTCCAAACTCTCCCATACACATAAATCCTCCGTCCAGCCAAGCATGTATGTGTTGTCAAAGGGGAGAGACAGGAGAAAGATGCCGTCAGACACTTCTGGTGGAAACTTATCTCCTGGAAGAACAAGGTCA
The DNA here is from genome assembly GCF_905171765.1 of Bufo bufo. Lineage (NCBI taxonomy): Eukaryota > Metazoa > Chordata > Amphibia > Anura > Bufonidae > Bufo > Bufo bufo. The sequence continues at coordinate 644,360,668 of NC_053389.1, forward strand.
GGGGAAAATATTCACTTTGCCCGATCCTTCTATCCCCTGGCATCATCTGTCAGGGAAGAGTCAGGAGCTCCCCATACAAAGTAGACTGTCGGCTGAACCCACTCTTTTTAGAAGGTTCTCCCGACAATGCACTCATGTGTAGGAGGGCCTTTGTGTTGCAGTTTATACGATGCACAACAAATACAAATGGCACCCAATAGACTGTAGTGACATGCAATGGGGTCCACCAAAGTGCTGTTGTTCTCATTGGAAAAAATAGCGCTGCAAAAAGCTAACACTGGAGACTCCAAAAGGAGCCTTTGGGGCAAAAGTGAACTCAGCCTTGCGTGCAGACATTTAATATTGAGTGCTGACCTGTGTAATCATAAAAGGGTTCTTAACAAATATTATAGGCACTTCTAGTACTTTAGAAGTCTAATGAAGTGTTCCTTTAAATAAAAAAAACATCTGCATGGTTTTACATATTAATAAAAGTAGGAAAAAGGTGCAGCCTGGAATGTAAAAATGTGAGCAGTTAAATGAATGGACCAGCAGTAAAATGAACAAGTATTACACAGTAGATGAATGTACATTTACTAACCCTTCTTTCAGGTAGTTAAATAGTATTTGTTTTGCAGTTTCCTCATTAGTCTGCTGTGCAATTTGCTGCTGTCCCTTCAAAAGATCTGGTGTTGCCTGAAAACAAAGAAATTCACATTAGAACTAGTCTGTTCAATAGATTATCAGTATCGGATTGGTGGGGTCAGACACTGGTACGATCAGCTGTTTCCTGCAGCCACAGGAGTGAGCATAGAAGCTCCATACATAGAGTAGCGGTCGTTCTCGGGCACTGCAGCTCAGCTCCCTAGTCAATTGAATGGGAGATGAGCTGCAGTACCGACAATGGCCACCACACAGTGTACAGAGATGTGGTGCACTGGCTCCATACACTTCTACTTCGTGGAACCGTGGCTGCAGGTAACAGCTGATAGTGAAGGAATCAGGTGTCCATACTATAGATAGACCATTAATATCTCAGTCCAGGAAAAGCCTTTTAATAAAGGTTAAAAAAAAAATGCTACACTGTTAGAATTAGTATAGTGTAACTGCATGAACAGAAATAAAACCTAAAATACCACGTAGACAAGCAACATCTAACGGGATTGTTCCAACAGGCTCAGGATCTCCTCCTTTAGAAACATGGAAAGGAACTTAGATAATATTGTAGAGATAAAATAGCATTCAGCATTGTGCCAATTTTGCCCATTCGGAAGCTCTGAGCTGTAGCTCCACACCCATGGTCTCCTAGCTAAAAATGGCCAGCACATTCTCATTTCGTTATAATCTAGATGACTCAGAGGGATGCAGATGTTTCCCTTGGAATCCAAAGATGCAAGGTAACAATGCCAATGCTCGCCCACAATTTGATTTAAAGGGTGTGGCTGCAGAAATATATAGAAAAGCTGGTCATGGCACTAAAGGGACACTACAGTTAAGGGGCTTGTCCATCGAAAAATATTTGACATTTTTCAAAACAGTACCTGGATCTTAATACTTTTGTATTTGACTCCAATTAAACAATTTTGAAAAGCCACTGAGTTATTAAATGAAATCCATCAGTATAGTGCCACCTGCTGTTTGTTCTTTTCCTAATTTCTCTGTCCACCCTAGTGTTTAGTTCCATCCTTGAAATGCCACCAACTATAGAGACAGGACATGCCTCCTGAGAAAGGACACGATCCCTGTGCTGCCAGCTTACAATAAAATTAGCCGAGAAATTGGAGCAATGAATGAGGAGATCTCTGGATCCATCTGAGGTGCAGGGCTGGTTCTAGCTTTGTAAGAAAGAGGTTGTCATGTACTATTTGATGTCTGGTTCTCATTTATCATGGGAGAACCCATTTTATAATGTTTGCCGTTTGGTACACGCCTTTAAATGCATTCATAAAGACTTTTTATGGAACATTGCAGTGTTTCTTCCCATCTTTAGTACATCTGAGATCAAAGTTGGCTAACAATTTAATGTGTATGGGGGCAGCCTGATAGTCCCCCAATACCAGCCAACTGAGGGAAGAAGAACTGGGCATGTTGAATCTCCAGCCAATGAAAAAAACATGCAGCCAACCTGCGTATGCTTATGGAAACCAGGAGAGATGGTGGTCAGGCAACCATGATCTAATGTGTATGACAGTCTTTCTAATTACCGACTCACATTAAGGGTATACACACGACCGTAAGTGCAGTCTGCAAATTGAGGGTCCGCAAAAAACACAGGTACCTGCTTTGTGTGTTCTGCATTTTGAGGAACGCACACAGTCAGCCCAATGATAGAAATGCTTGCGGACAAGAAAAGGACATGCTCTATCTTTTTTGCGGGCCACGGAACTTTAATTTCTTCTGTCTCGCCCCTCATTAACATTGCTAACCACACCGACTTTTCAAAACTGAAGGGAGTAATGCAAATAGTTGCAAAAGCCCTCTTTTGCAACTTTTTGGAATCAGAATTCTGTTGTGCAGGGCTTGATAAACCCTCCACTTAATGATTAAAAGAAAAAAAGAATGTCTGTGCAGAAGGAGAGATATACGTATCCCCCGCAGATCTGCAGCCATTGGAGGCCCGTTTCCATTAGTTTAGCACCCCCAGCTTCACCGCAGGAGCAGAATCTTATACTTGTGACTATCTTTAGGCTAAATGCACACAATCAGGATTGCGTGCGGAAAATCCGCACCGTAGGTCATGTACATTGTATTCTATGAGAATTTAAAATTCTCAATGCACATAATGCTGATTTTTTTTCAGTGCGGATTTTGACCTGCAGTGCGGATTTTAAAATCCGCAGCATGTCAATTTTTTTTATTTTTCCTGACCTATTCACCTAGTAAAATCTGCACCAAATCCGCATGCAAGTCCGCACCAATTGATGTGGATTGACCATACGGATTTGCCTGCGAACACCTGCGGATTTGAGTGCGGATTCTCTGCACATGAATCCTGAACGTGTGCATGTACCCTTACAGTACCACATTTAGAACAAAACATTAAAGATATATTTAACCCATTCAACACCTAAACAAATGTCAGAGACAGACTGAATTCTATAAAAAGGGAGGAACAGAGGCCTCAGGAAAGGCCTTTAAATCGAATGTACGTTCTCCACCCTGCTGAGTACATATGTATTCAACAGATAAATGGGTGGAGTAGGGATTAGTAATGCAGTCCGAGAAGACCGTGATTTCTTATACATGCCCTATCAACAGCAATAGGCCCAAACCATAGCAGATTTGTGACCACAGGCTACATTTAAAAAAAAGTGATACCGGTAATCCCGATATATATTTTTTTCCTTTTTCAGACATTTTTAGTTATATAGTCAAATTTAACCCTGCTGGCACAAAGCGATAATGTAAGAGTACTTTCACACTTGCATTAAACTTTTCCGGTATTGAGTTCTGTCCTAGGGGCTCAATACCCGAAGTTTTATCCTAACGCATTCTGAATGGAGAGCAATCCGTTCAGTATACATCAGGAGGTCTTCAGTTCAGTCACTGTATGGTTTTTGGACAGAGAAAATACCGCAGCTTGCTGCTGTATTTTCTCCGACCAAAATTCCGGAACACTTGCCGGAATGCCGGCATTTATTTTACATTGAAATGCATTAATGCCGGATCCGGACCAAAGTGTTCTGGAAAAACGGATCCGGTTTTGCGGTCTGCGTATGTGCAGATCTTTAAAAATGTGAAAAAGATAAATACCGGATCTGTTTTTCCGGATGACAACCAGAGAGACGGATCCGGTATTGCAATGCATTTGTGAGACGGATCCACATCCGGATCCATCTACAAATGGTATCCGTTTGCATACCGATTGCCGGATCCGGCAGGCAGTTCCGGTGACGGAACTGCCTGCCGGAATCCAGCAACGCAAGCGTGAAAGTACCCTAAAATCAGTATAACTCAGACTGAACTTTACCATCTTATCCTTGATTTTAAAGGGATCTGTCACCCCACTAAACCGTTTTTTTTTTGTTTACTAATAATCCCTACATTGCGATCTCTGCATACATAAGTTAAATAATCATTTTTGTTCAGTAGAATTTGATAAAAAGCGATTTTCAAAATATGCAAGTTACCTTGCTACCAGCAAGTAGGGCGGCTACTTGCTGGTAGCAGCCGCATCCTCCGACCCTAATGACGCCCCCTCCGCATTGTGATTGACAGGGCCAGGGAAAGGAATCGTTCTCTGCTGGCCCTGCCTGTTAGCATTCAAAATCTGGCACCTGCGCCGCGGCCGTACCTATTTTCAATCTGCGCAGGCGCACTGAGAGACGGCCACTCGCTCGGCCGCTCCATCGTCAATGCGCCTGCGCCGATGACGTCACATCTACACCCGGCGCAGGCGCATTGAGGAGCGAGCGGCTGCCTCTCAGTGCGCCTGCGCAGATTGAAGATACGTACGGCCGCAGCGCAGGCGCCAGATTTTGAATGCTAACAGGCAGGGCCAGCAGAGAACGATTCCGTTCCCTGGCCTGTCAATCACAATGCGGAGGGGGCGTCATTACGATCGGAGGATGCGGCTGCTACCAGCAAGTAGCCGCCCTACTTGCTGGTAGCAAGGTAATTTGCATATTTTAAAAATAGCTTTTTATCAAATTCTACTGAACGAAAATGATTATTTAAACTTATGTATGCAGAGCTCGTAGTATAGGGATTATTAATAAACAAAAAAAATAAAACGGTTTAGTGGGCTGACAGAAGCCCTTTAACTACCCAGGCAATGTTAATTCTGATTAAAGCACTGTAAAATACAGAAACTATTACTGTATGCCATTTTTACAGAAGAAATGAATGACCGGTGGCAGGTATTTTATGCCTACTTGTCACTAGACTAACGAGAGTCCTGCCCTCTAATAATATACAGTGAAATTAACCCCAGAAACACATCCAGAAGGTTTACCTTCTAAATAGTGAACAGTACTTCCTCTCGGGCCAGATGCAACTTTCTTACAGAAAGCTGAACAGATGTGTTTGGTTTTACAAGAACAATCAGGGGAAATCCTTTATTTCTTCCATACGTAGCAATACATTACACATCAAAGTTTATCTGGTTAACATTATTCTGTCAGGGCTGGAGAAGAAATATAGGCCCACACAGAGACAGTGCCGAATTTAATAGGAATGGCACATTTGGCCCCAAATAAATTGGAGAGGGTAGATGGTGGGAACTGCATGCCTGGTAAGGAGCATGCCTGCTGCATTGGGCACTGGCTATGAATTTTTTTCACGCATGCTATGAACAGCTATACCTGACAGCCCCATTATTATGCCCAGTCTAAGGGCAGCATGACAGATGCACTGATTTCTGTAGTTTGTCACTTATGTGCTGTGGTTTTGGAGAACTCAAATGTTATGCCTTTTATCGTTGGAGTCTGATGTGTTCAAGTGTGGTCCTTAACAGCTTCCTCCCTATGACTTTCAAAGGGAGGAAGCTGTCAATCACGGGATGTGTAGGCTCCACGTGCCCACCCACTGCTGAATAATAGCTTTATTGCCATTAGGGTACGGCCAATTGGCACAGCATCTCAAACGCAGCCAAGCCACGACCACTGTGGTAGCCAATGACTGCACAATGCGTGTTAAGATCATGCGACCATTGGCTGATGCAGGTGCTATCTGGGAGGAAGTTGTGAAAAGTGTTAAACTACAGTCTTACAAATGTTATACTTTAACAAAATATATGTATCAATGCCTTAACAAGATCTCTACTTGCAGTTACTGAATTAAAGGGGATTTCCATGCCCAAAGGTAAAAAAATGCACTCACCTGCCTCTCCGCTGCTCCATTCCAGTGCTGGGGCTCCACTCCGCGCTCCTTCTGGTCACCAGCTTATAAACGTATGGGTAGGCTGCAGTCATTCACTGAACTCAGTGACGATGTGTCCACACGTGGCAAGTGACCCAACAGTGATGTGCCACTTGTTGACACCTCATGGCTGAGGCCAGTGAATGGCTGCAGTGGTGCACATGGTCCCATCTGGAGGTTTTTACACCAGGGACCAGAAGAAGCGCAAAACAGAGCCTCAGTGCTAGAATGGAGCAGCGAGGAGCAGGCGAGTGCACTTTAGGTGCAACACTGTCTGGGGCCTAATTAAAATGGAGTTTGGAGCTGAAATAACCTCCTAAGGCTCCATTCACACGTCCGCAAAATGGGTGTGCATCCTTTCCGCAATTTTGCGGAATGGGTGCGGACCCATTCATTCATTCTCTATGGGGACGGAATGGATGCGGACAGCACACAGTGTGCTGTCTGCAGCCGCAATTGCGGAGCGCGGCCCCGATTTTGGGTCCGCAGCTCCGCAAAAAGATAGAGCATGTCCTATTCTTGTCCGCAGCGTGCGGACAAGAATAGGCATTTCAATGGGGGTGCCCGGCTGGTGTGTTGCGGACCCGCAATTTGCGGGTCCGCAACACACCACGGACGTGTGAATGCAGCCTTAAGGCCTCTTTCACACTTGCGTTGTCCGGATCAGTCGAGTACTCCATTTGCCGGAAGTGCCCGCCGGATCCGTAACACCGCAAGTGAACTGAAAGCATTTGAAGACGGATCCGTCTTTAATAGCGTCCTGGGTGCCATAGTAACACTGAACGCATTTTGAAGTCCTGGCTGCCATAGTAGTAGTGGGGAGCGGGGGAGCAGTATACTTACAGTCCGCGCGGCTCCCGGGGCGCTCCAGAATGACGTCAGAGCGCCCCATGCACATGGATGACGTGATCCATGCGATCACGTCATCCATGCGCGTGGGGCGCCCTGACGTCACTCTGAAGGGCCCCGGGGAGCCGCACGGACGGTAAGTATACTGCTCCCCCGCTCCCCACTACACTTTACCATGGCAACCAGGACTTTAGCCTCCTGGCAGCCATGGTAACCATTCAGAAAAAGCTAAACGTCGGATCCGGTAATGCGCCGAAACGACGTTTAGCTTAAGGCCGGATCCGGATTAATGCCTTTCAATGGGCATTAATTCCGGATCCGGCCTTGCGGCAAGTGTTCAGGATTTTTGACTTAAGCAAAAAGCGCAGCATGCTGCGGTATTTTCTCCGGCCAAAAAACGTTCCGTTCCGGAACTGAAGACATCCTGATGCATCCTGAACGGATTTCTCTCCATTCAGAATGCATGGGGATAATCCTGATCAGTATTCCTCCGGCATAGAGCCCCGACGACGGAACTCTATGCCGGAACACAACAACGCAAGTGTGAAAGAGCCCTAAAAAAGGTCACTTTTTTTCTTTATTTATAAAACTTTTGATAAGTCATAGAAACATATCAAACGTTTTGTTTCTAATATGATCATTAATTTAGTTTGTACCAAATAATGCCAAATTCATTTTTATTTACGAAAATATTGAACAAAGAACAAATTAGAAGCCAAAAATAACTTTGGACATTAACAAAATACTTATTCATTGTATAATAAACTGTTATACAATTTTTTTATATACTGTCATTTGTGTGTTTAATTCAGGGGGCGTGGCTAGGGTCTCAAAAGATTTGAGGTCCAACACCTGATGTCTATGTGTTGAATTTTCGATCCAACCCCGTGCTCAGTGTTAAGGCATATTTGGATGGACATTACATACAGCGCTATCACACACATATAGGAAAATACAGCACCACATACCTCTTACATGATGTCTCCTCTGATGTAGATGTCCTGTTTCCTCATCTTCTCCATTCACACCAGATAACACATGAAGACTTCTTTCAGCAACGTCTTATATCTGTGGAGTTTGCTTCACATCATAGGTTCCTCACTTTTCCATCATCCTCCTCATGGTGCCCCAACAGTGTTATCCTGCTGCTACCCCTAATATTCTGCTCACTGTGTTCCCTAATGCCCCCAAGTATTATACTTACCAAATAAAACTGCAACAAAAATAGTCCCTAAAGTGCTCCCAAAAGTCCCATCGATAGTAAAAATTCTCTCTAAGAGTGCCCTTATTAACAGTGCCACTATAGTAATAATGCGCCCCAAGAGAGCCCCTGTTAGCAGTGGTGCACTCCATATTGTGCCCAATGATAACAATACCCCCACAGGACTCCCATTACCAATATTACCTAAAAGTGCTCCCAGTAGTAATAAGGCCCCTGTAGAGCACTCAGTAGTTATAATGCCTCCTATAGTGCAACTAGTAGCTATAGTCCACCGAATAATTATAATGACCCCCTGTAGTGCCACAGTAGTTATGATGGGCCCCTGTTGTGCCTCCAATAGTTATAATGCCTCCTATAGTGCCCCCATAGGTATACTGCCCCCAGTAAGCATAATGCTCCCTACAGTGCCCCCAGTATAAATAATGTCCCCTATAGTGCCCTAGTCATCATAATAGCCCTCTGTAGTGCCCCAATAGGTATAATGCCCCCAGTAAGCATAATGCTCCCTACAGTGACCCCAGTAAGTATAATACCCCCTACCACATCACAGTAGGTATAATGCCCCTCTGTAGTGCCTTGAATATTATAGTGCAACTCTGTAGTGCCTCAAGTACCTATAGTGTCACCATGTAGTTAGAATGCCCGACCACACAGTATTATTTTCCTGCTAAAGTGAGAGAAAAAAATACTCACCTGACTCCCTGAAGCCGTTTGCGATGCAGGCCACAAGCTTCTTCTAGCCTGCGGCCTGAATGCCGGTTTCTCAGCTCAGGCAATATGATAAAATCAATGTATCACCTGCACCTTGGCACAGGTGAGCAAGATGATGTCATTGCTCTCCCTGAAACATGGCACAGGTGATAGTGATGATGTTATCACTTCGCAACCCTCTGCGCCATTCTGCTCTTTCCTAGACCTCAGATCTACTCGCCTGTGGCCTATGAGTGTGAACAGCAGGTCAGGGAGCCACTGGCTCCCATGTCCCACCACAGTAATTCAACTGTATCGCTGTTCTGAAGGCAGCATTCTGGCCCTGAAGAAAACATCCAGGGCCAAACCCCGTGCTGCTGGTTTAATGGCTTGTTATTTCAAAGATGTGTCCTTAACATTATAAAACTTTTGATAGGTCTCTATGATTTTTGGGGTCTGAGCACTAATACCCCCACCAACCTCTAGAACAAAATGTGAGAAGCATTTGCGTATCGTGCTCTCCCTCCGCATTGCAAGGGACGGAATCACAACAGGTCCATAGACTTTCTATCGAGTAGGGATCGAGTTATTATCGGCCGATATTCAGGATTTTGTGCATTATCGATATCGGCATCTAACCTTGCCGATATGCCGATAATGCGTATAAAGCGAATACTAATGAGCGCTTCCATTATGGAAGCGTGCACTAGTATGCATCGGGTGTCGGGACCGGGGAAGAAGCGCAGCAAGCGCTTCCGATACTCACCCTCCCTGGTCTTCTTTGATGGGGCCCGTGCTGCATTGTCCTGACCCCGTACAGCGCCAGGACGTAGTGTGCGCACTATGACCTGACGCTGCACGCTGTCAGGTGACAGTGCAGCACGGGCCGGAGAACACAGGGGTGCATGACGCCGGACCCGGAGATGAAGAGGAGCTGCGGCACAGGAGAGGTGAGGAGTTTTCTGAGGTCTGAAAGGGGTTAACAAAGGTCTGATCTGAGGTCTGATAGGGGTTAATAAAGGGCTGATCTGAGGTTTGATAGGGGTTAATAAAGTCAGTGAGGAGAGGGGGGATGGTGTGGAAATTGGCATTTGGCACTAGTATATTATAAATGTAAAATTATAAATTGACTACCAACTGAGGTCTTTATTAAATTTATCTTTTACATTTATAATATACTAGTGCCAAATGCAAATTTCCACCACCTCAGTGACTACCAACTAATATAATATATATTATGAGATATAAAATATCGCTATAAAATTATCGGCTATCGGCCTGAAAGTTCACAGATTATCAGTATCGACTCTAAAAAATATCAATATCGGTCGATCCCTACTATTGAGTGGATCCTGCTTCCAGTGAGGGGAGAGAGCAGAATATGTGAGCGCGTCTTTCATCTCATTCTAGCGATCGGTGGGGATCTTAGCATTCAGACCCCCAACAATCAACACCTCTATGACATATAAAAAATTATATGACCCTTTTTTTTGTTTCTTTACCTGCAGAGGATGAAAATTTGTCCTGGTCAAGTGATGATCACACACTGTACACGGCTCCACACAATTCTCTAAACTTGCTCTTCATTCATTCATTAAATCGATGTAAACAATAAAGGTTCCCATTCAAGAGGGGTCATTTACACTGGTCTTTCATATCCCATGGAGGATGCACATAATTTATGACAATGTGCAGGCCTCATCATAAATTAGGCATTTCCAATGCCAGTCCAGAGGTTTGGGACTTTTTGCACTAGTTTCTGGAGCAGGAGGTCATAATAAATGACCATCAATAACTTTAAAGAGGACTTCATAACCACATACTGCATGCTATCAGTGATTGATAGCATGCTCTGTGAAAGGGTGTATACATAGATAGCTGCCAGTCACTGAGAACTGTACACAGAGGAGGTGTTACCAGTGATTGATAGCATTCTCTGTGTAAGGGTGTATACAGAGACAGCTGTCAGTCACTGATAATAGTACACGGGAGGTGTAATTAGTGATTGATAGAATTCTCTGTGTAAGTGTGTATACATAGATAGTGGTCAGTCACTGATAACTGTACACAGGGGAGGTGTTATTAGTGATTGATAGCATTCTCTGTGTAAGTGTGTATACATAGATAGCGGTCACTGATAGTTGATCTCTCATTAGTCTTAAGTTGAGAAAAGGCAGAACTATAAATGAATAAATTATATGTTTTACATGATTAAACATACAAATTCTAGTAGAAAATTCTAAAATGGTTCATTATACAGTGAATAAGCTTTAGTTAATGTAAACAAAAAAAAAACTTGATTCCTAATTGGTTCCGTTACAATATTTTCATGAAACATAATTAATTTGGAATTGTTTGGTGTAAATTAAATTCATGAACATTTTAGCAACAAACTGTTTTCCCACTGCTAAAAATACGCTACAAACAAGACTACTAGAACATAATGCCATCACAGAAACAAAAATGTCCTAAATAATTATCACACTTGTAGGGAAAGTAACTAGAAAAGCTTTTATTCTGCCCAGCTGGCACATTGCCCTGGAGTAGTAGTCATCACATACAGTAGGCTGGCTACAACAAAGTGAGTAATGAGGTTGGCAGGAGATTTATTAAAATGATTGGGGTCACAGCAGTAGCTCAGAATTTCCATAACAGCCAAATTTATCAAAGTTTATTGTGAAAAGGCACTTTAAGCTCATGTTATTCCCCTTTAGGTGGCTGTGCTTCAACTGCTGGAAAGGAGCCATCTTGTCCTAGTAGTCTGTTCTCTGTCTTGTCCACCAAGCCAAGGAAACCATTGTGATGTACTTCTGGCTCGGATAAAAGCACTTGGTAAAACAAGTGCAAAAAGATACTTTGTTTCCTGAACATATGTTGTAAAAACTTGGCTTATCCGATTTATAGGTAGATAAAGGGTTCCAAATAAGAAAAAATGTATCCAAGGAACTAAAGAATTCGTTTTTTTTTTAACCAGGATATATTTATCATAGCATTTTTTTGGACAGTTAGGCTGGGTTCACACGAGCGTGTCCGGATTAGTTCCGGATGCGTCCCGGTGTGTTGCGGCAAACCCGCGCGAGTAGGAATGCAATTGCAGTCAGTTTTGACTGCGATTGCGTTCCGATGTTCAGTTTTTATCACGCGGGTGCAATGTGTTTTGCACGCGCGTGATAAAAACCGACTGTGGTACCCAGACCCGAACTTCTTCACAGAAGTTCAGGTTTGGGTTCGGTGTTGTGTAGATGTTATTATTTTCCTTTATAATATGGTTATAAGGGAAAATAATAGCATTCTGAAAACAGAATGCATAGTAGGTGATCAATTGAGGGTTAAAAAAAAAATTAAAAAAATTAACTCACCTTCTCCTCTTGTTCGCGTAGTTCTCCCGGTCTAGTTCTTTAAAAGATGAACTATGGGCAAGCGGTGATGTACCATGTGATTGGAGCATGTGATCTGACGTCACCAAAGGTCCTTTAGCCCATAGTTTATCTTTTGAGAAGTAAAGAAGAGATAGGGAGCTACGCGAACAAGAGGAGAAGGTGAGTTCATTTTTTTATTTTTTTTTAACCCTCAATTGATCACCTACTAAGCATTCTGTATTCAGAATGCTATTATTTTCCCTTATAACCATGTTATAAGGGAAAATAATACAGTTTATAGACTGTCACCTAGCAAACATGCGTGAAAATCGCACCGCATCCGCACTTGCTTGCGGATGCTTGCGATTTTCACGCAACCCCATTCACTTCTATGGGGCCTGCGTTGCGTGAAAAACGCAGAATATAGAGCATGCTGCGATTTTCACGCAACGCATAAGTGATGCGTGAAAATCATCGCTCATCTGAACAGCCCCATTGAAATGAATGGGTCCAGATTCAGTGCGGGTGCAATGCGTTCACCTACCGCATTGCACCCGCGCGGAAATCTCGCCCGTGTGAACGCAGCCTTAGGAAGATTTTCGCAAAGCATGCAATCTGTAAATCTCACAGACATCAGATCCCAAACTGAAACCATAGAGGTAAAAGTTAAATAACTACGGCCAATTTCACCCGTGCAGCACAACTGTTCTGGGAATCAGCGACCGTTGCATGCAGCATCTTTTGCCAGGGAGCGGACAGATCTCTGCCTGATCCCATTATAGTCAAAGGAGATCTGCGGAAACAGCTTGCCAGAGAGCTGTGCCACACAAGTGTAACTACCCTAAGCTAGATGATCTACTAGTTGAAGAAATAGCTAAATTGACAATGAAAGGAGAAGTTATCATTATGGGAGATTTCAATCTTCCAGATATAAACTGGAAAACCAAAATAGCAAGTTCTACCAGGAGTACAGATATTCTAAATTCCCTACTGGGGTTATCTCTACAACAAGTGGTTGAGGAGCCAACCCGGAGGGAGGCCATTTTGGATTTGGTATTCACAAATGGGGATTCGGTATATGATGTCATTGTAGGCGAAACCTTGGGATCTAGTGATCACCAGTCAGTGTGGTTTAATATAAGAACTGTGAAAGAGTCCCACCACACAAAAACAAAAGTTTTAGTTTTAGACTTTAGAAAAACAGACTTTTCAAAAATGAAATTAGTCATAAATGAGTCCTTATCAGACTGGAACGGATTACATGGAGTCCAGGGGAAATGGGACTACTTAAAAGGTGCATTAAAAGGTGCATTATTGAAGGCAACAGAAAATTGCATTAGACTTGTCAGTAAAAGCAAAAAAAGGAAGAGACCACTGTGGTACTCAGCAGAAGTGGCCCAAATCATTAAAAATAAAAAGCTAGCATTTTGTAATTATAAAAAAACCCAGAGCAATGAAGATAAGGAAATCTACAAGATTAGGCAGAGAGAGGCCAAGCAAGTTATAAGAACTTCTAAAGCGCAGGCAGAAGAAAAACTAGCTCAGTCTATGAAAAAAGGGGATAAGACATTCTTCAGATATATAAATGAAAAAAGGAAATTAAAACAAGGAATAACTAAATTAAAAACAAAGGACGGAAGGTATGTAGAAGAGAATAAAGGGCTAGCCGACTGCCCTAATGAATACTTCTGTTCAGTTTTTACAAAAGAAAAAGGAGAAGGACCTCCACTAGAAAGGATGACTAATAAATCGTTTGATGCATGTATCTTTACAGAGGAAGATGTTCTAAGTTTGCTGTCTAAGGTGAAGACAAATAAGTCACAGGGGCCTGATGAGATACACCCAAAATTATTAAAAGAGCTTAGTGGTGAGCTGGCAAAACCGTTAACAGATTTATTTAACCAATCATTAGTAACAGGAGTCGTCCCGGAAGATTGGAAATTGGCAAATGTCGTGCCCATTCACAAGAAAGGTAGTAGGGAGGAATCGAGCAACTATAGACCAGTGAGTCTGACATCAATAGTAGGCAAATTAATGGAAACCCTATTAAAGGATAGGATTGTGGAACATCTAAAATCCCATGGATTGCAAGATGAAAAACAACATGGGTTTACTTCAGGGAGATCATGTCAAACAAATCTTATAGATTTTTTTGACTGGGTGACTAAAATAATAGACGGTGGAGGTGCAGTAGACATCGCATATCTAGATTTTAGTAAGGCTTTTGACACTGTCCCACATAGAAGACTTATCAATAAACTGCAGTCATTGAGCATGGACTCCCATATTGTTGAGTGGATTAGGCAGTGGCTGAGTGACAGACAACAGAGGGTTGTAGTCAATGGAGAACATTCAAAACAAGGTCATGTTACCAGTGGGGTTCCACAGGGATCTGTACTGGGACCAATTTTGTTTAAGATCTTCATAAGTGATATTGCAAAAGGCCTCGATGGTAAGGTTTGTCTTTTTGCTGATGACACAAAGATATGTAACAGGGTTGATGTTCCTGGAGGGAAACGCCAAATGGAAAAGGATTTAGGAAAACTAGAAGAATGGTCAGAACTCTGGCAACTGAAATTTAATGTGGATAAGTGCAAGATAATGCACCTGGGGCGTAAAAACCCAAGGGCAGAATATAGAATATTTGACACAGTCCTGACCTCAGTATCTGAGGAAAGGGATTTAGGAGTAATTATTTCAGAAGACTTAAAGGTGGGAAGACAATGTAATAGAGCAGCACGAAATGCCAGCAGAATGCTTGGATGTATAGGGAGAGGTATAAGTAGTAGAAAGAGTGAACTGCTTATGCCGCTGTACAGAACACTGGTGAGACCTCACTTGGAGTATTGTGCGCAGTACTGGAGGCCATATCTCCAGAAGGATATAGATACTCTAGAGAGAGTTCAGAGAAGAGCTACTAAACTAGTACATGGATTGCAGGATAAAACTTACCAGGAAAGGTTAAAGGACCTTAATATGTATAGCTTGGAAGAAAGAAGAGACAGAGGGGATATGATAGAAACTTTTAAATACATAAAGGGAATCAACTCGGTAAAGGAGGAGAGCATATTTAAAAGAAGAAAAACTACCACAAGAGGACACAGTTTTAAATTAGAGGGGCAAAGGTTTAAAAGTAATATAAGGAAGTATTACTTTACTGAGAGAGTAGTGGATGCATGGAATAGCCTTCCTGCAGAAGTGGTAGCTGCAAATACAGTGAAGGGGTTTAAGCATGCATGGGATAGGCATATGGCTATCCTTCATATAAGATAGGGCCAGGGACTATTCATAGGATTCAGATATATTGGGCAAACTAGATGGGCCAAATGGTTCTTATCTGCCGACACATTCTATGTTTCTATGTTTCTATGAAATCAAACTAAGCTAGGAAACTAACCTGTTGACCACATTTTGGATGATTTCTCCAGCAGCATAAAGTTTCATCTCTCCCTGCAGAAGCAGTCATAGACAACTTCATGCCAGACAGAGAAATCACGCAGTCAGGGGCATTTACTATTGTGGCATAAAATAGTCCCAAATTAAGGAGAACACCATATTTGCGCCATAATTTGCAGCTTTTTGAGCTCTTCATCAATTATCATCAATCAAGTGGTGAGAAATAAATTAGGCCTTAGTGGGAGGGGTGTAGTTTACTATAATTTACGCCAGAAACCGGGGTCAGTTATAGCTAAAATCTGCACCAGACCCTGCGTACGGCATCTGCCTCTTAATAAATTAGGCACATCTCACTCTAGCGCACAGGGATCAAGACTGGCATATGGGAATGCCAGTCTTTATAAATGTCCCTCAGTGTATATAACAGCAACAATGTGTGCTCCTCCTAAACTGGTCTGCTAGTAGACAATGCAGGAAACTATATGGAACAGACAGCATAGGCAGCTTGAATGTATGTCGCTTTCTGCCAGCACTGGGAACAGGGCAGGAGCATGAATAGTGTATGCCACTTTTGTGGCATAAAAAATTAAATAAAATAAAATCACAAATTTTGTCAGTGTCTTTTTGCAGACTTTTTCCCGTCACTGCCATCCTCATCACTTTTATAAAAAGTGGATGATGTGTGCATGGGAGGAGACGGGCCATGGGCGGGTATGCCAGAAAACCTGCTGGAGTAGATTTAATTTGCTGGCACATGGAACGACGATTTGCCAGAATTATTACACCTTAATAATTTTTCAGCAAAGTATGTAGCAAGGTTTTTTTTATCAAGACTGGCACAAGACATCTGTACTACCCAAATGTACACTGCATCGAGTTACATGCTGGTTTATGCTGTACTCTAATAACAATGCCCCACATGTTTTATGCTAGGTTGTCACTTTACAAAAATTTCTCAAACCTAGCTCCCTATACCGTAAATACATAAGCCATTAAATGTAAATATTAGCACTTACCTGTGCACTTTGACCTGTAGTGTGCGCATTCAGCTTCCTATTTCCCTCATCAGATGGGACAGCAAGTCTGTTCTGTAACTTTAGTGTGGATGTCATGGTTGTAAGGTCTTCATTACTTTTGCTTTGTCTTGGTAGTGTGGCTGAATCTGTTTCATCCAAGGAGGTTACTCGGTTATTCTTAATGTCCTTCTGAAATGGCAGCGACCTGTAGGTTTGCCTATGAACACTTTCGGTTGGCGCTGTTTGGCTGGCAAGGCTTCCAGTGGTGTTCTGTCTCTTGAAGGGTAGTTTATAATTTTGTGTGTGGGATTTCTGTTGACAAATCTGTGATGGCCTCAGCAAATGTTCATTTGATTTCCCCAAATTTCTACTGAACTCATTTAAGTAATCTGAATTACCTTGAAGACCAAAGGGTAATGCGCTGTCTACACTCCTTGCCCTTTTTCGGTCCTCTGGATTAATCCTATTCCTTTTAGCTGATCTGCCTCTTCTTTGCACAGGAGTATTTGAATCAAACTTTTCAATCAACTCATCAACACCTGGAATACATCCTGTGTCGATATCACGGCCCGTCCCAGGTACAAAAGGAATATATCTTCGATTTTCATGACGGTTTACATTATCAGCATAGAGAGCATCTTCTTGTTCTTCTAGCCAAAATTTTTGCAAAGAATGAGAGGAGGTTGCAGTTGCTGAGGAACAGGAAGACCTACGTGATCGAGATCCCTCAAGAACTGGCCCAGCTGAATCTTGTCTTCTAAACTGGAGAACATCAGGTCTGGTCTTTCTAGATTCAGCTGTAGAACTTGTACTATAAGGTGATCCATTACTGGAAGTAAAAGACTCGGAAGTACAAATATCACTAGCACTGCTCAAAATACTAGTATTAACTAATGGCACTCTCTCTTGGTTTTCTTGCTTGGCAGATTTGTCCTTGCCATCCACCAGGCTTGTTGACACATTTTTTATCACTGAATCTTTAAGCGGTGACATAAAAGGCATATAATCTTTCTTATTTTCTTTCTCTGTGGGAGATAACGTTATTGTACTCGTAGACTTCTTATAACCGTCTATGTTCAATGAATGCCCATTTGGATCATATGGTTTCAAAAGCTCAGGATGTCTTTGAAAATTTAACAGGTTCGTTTTTAGGGGTCCTTCCTTTAATTCCAAAGTGCCATTTCCAGATCGTACATGGTACCCTTTATTTGACATATTACTCACTGGTTTGTATGGGTTCTCTGGGAAATCCTCAATATCGTCCTTTAGGGAATTTTGACTGTTCTTTGAATTCAGTACTGATCTGTTTTGCGAAAGACGATCCATTTCAGGCACTGAAGCATTACGTGAAATATGTCCTTCTTTATTATTTAAAACAATAAATGGATGGCCATCAATTCCTTGAACTCTGATGCTGACACCATAGGAACCTTCTGCTACATTGTGGGAACTTCTTATTTTTCTTTTCTTATCTTCCTTATGTTGGTTTAAGACACCAGAATCTTGTGGACGATACTTCAAATCAAAACGGGGATCCATTTCCGTGCCTTGCTACCACCTGTAAAGACAAAACTACAACAATCAAACTAGATGCCCCTAAAATCTAGTTATTTGAGAATTGCATTTTAAAATTACTTTTTTTTTTTGAGAGTCTAAAAATGTCAGCTTTGACAAGCTATCTTTCAGTTAACATATACAATGAATCTACATATATAGTTGTGTAAAGGCTTCTTTCACATTTGCGTTCTGCTCTCCGGCAGGCTGTTCCAGCAGAGAAGCATTCTGGATCTGACCTAGCCAGCTGTCATCCTGGTATATTATATCCCATTATAGTCAAGTGCAGTAACATCCAGCTATGCCACATCCAGAGAGCTCGGAGAGTTATGGCAAAGTACAGCCTGACGGAGACCATAGCCTAACTTTGCAAATATATTTCATTACTGATCTTCAGACAGTCCAGGATGTAGCCCAGAGCTGTGTTCACAGTCCTGCAGCTTTCACCGATGGAGAAATTAATGCACAATGCATTCTTCGTTCACATCGTAGGGGTCAATCTAATATTGGAATATGTGCATGGCAGAATCTAAAGGCACGTGCTGTCATCATAGAAAACCATTTACCTAACCAGTTCACATACTGCAGGCTGTTCTGTAAATGATATATTGGATGGATTGTGTAGGTGTGTCCACATGCTTTCATCAAGAATATCGATTCATCTAAACATCTGAGAATTTTTTATTTGGGAGTCAAACTGTGGTTTACTCTTGGCAAGCAACTTGGCGTTGCAATAAGGGAGTATATCTTGGGCGGCGATTCCCTCAGAAAAGTTGATAACTCAGCAAATGTTTCCATTAGCCAAGTACCATTCATGTACCGACATCAATTTATCAGCTGCCTAACATTCTCTCTGTGGAGGGTTCAATTTTACAGCAAAGCGAGCCAGTTTAATAGACATCAATGCATTCATGTACCCTAAAATTAGATATAGTATGCCTTCAGTAAAGCTAGTACTATTCTATATGCAAAAATGTATGCTAAAATAGTAGAGCAGTATTGAACGGTGACATTTTGTGGGCCATACAACGTCAATGAAAATTATACCGCCTGTCCCGGTCATGAAATGAATACATTGGAAGAGTACAGTGAGGAAATGCACCTTAGCGCTTTTTTTTAAATAAAAAGCCGTGGTAATTAAAGCAGGTTCTAATTTTACATTTAGTGGTCAGTTACAAACAATACACATGAAGCCATAATCTGTGATTACTGGCACTTTAGGTAAACCTTCCACGCTCATGCACACAAACTGTCTGTTCCGGGTTTATTTTGAGTCCCGTATGAGGAACCATACAGCAAATAAAACGGAAATGACTCTGTGTGCATTGCATATCTGTATGTCCATTCCGCAAAAAAACAGAACATGTCCAATTATTATCTGCATTATGGACAAGGATAGGACTGTTCTATTATGGGCCTGCTGTCCCATTCCACAAAATGCGTAATGAACACGGCCGGTATCCGTGTTATGCGGATTCACAATTTGCGCACTGCAAAACATCAACAGTCATGTGCATGAGCCCTTTAGTTACCTTCACAGATCATCCTATAGTTGCGGCTGTTTTATCCATCAAGGTCAAGCGCACAGTAGTACAACAGTTTTAACATATCAAAGGATAAAAGTTTTAAGAAAAAACACTAAAGTAGTAGTCTGATATCTGAAGAAAATGCTGATGATATTTCACACAATTAACCTATACTCAAGAGTCAATTGTTCATATTTTACCAGTAACATCTGATTCTATCAGATGCAGAACTACACATTTGCAGAAGAGTCATTCACACCTAACCATTATATAAATTCTAGGTGTTTTAACTGCAAAAAGCCAAGTTAAAAAGTTTCAGAATTTTTTAAAGTTTTTTTTTTTAATTTTTATTAAAAATTCTTGTACATGCTCACCAGGGGAATTCACCAAGTGTTGTCCTACTAGCAGAACTGTGTTCTCTCATTGGCCTTTTCCCCAGCATGTTAAACCAACTCCCTCTTTATTTCAGAATTATACACAATGAGGTCACATACTTTGCATAACTTGACCCGTCATTCACTTATTATGCAGGAAAAGAGAAAAGTTAAATACTAACATGGAACAAAAAGTAAAGAAAAATAAATAAAAACAGTAAAGCAAGCCCCCTGCACATCTACTCCAGTCCCTTCCACAAGACTAAATTACTCACGTTCAAGCTCTGGACACAGGTGACCTTTTTCCCCTCCAGTCCATCTGGAGCTAATCCGCAAGCACAACCACTAGATCTCCACACTCCTATGGAGATCCAGCAGTGTCACCTGCCCCTAAGCTCCACTTGTGGGATTACCTGCAGGAGTGATGCAGCTATGGAATACATTGTGTAATTCTCAGGTATGAATAATGCAAGGATGACCTATATATCACGGGACTGAAACCCAAAAGTATAGATGTAAAAGCCTGAATGACTATAGCATGGAAAACAATGACAGATAAGTTGCCAAGAATTTAAGGAATCGGTCCCTCAGCGTGATTCAATATGCTTATTTAGAGGAAAAATATTTCACAATAATAGAATATAAATCAAGCCACAACAGCCCAAGATCACAAGTGATTATATAAGCAACTCAAGGCAAACCGGTATATTGTACACACATGCCAAGTTGGTGACTCGGTAAAAGGTACATAACAGTAATGGTCATTATATCTGACAGGTTTATAAAGGGCTGCGTGCTCTACATTTTATCATCCGCAATAAAAGTGAGAAATGACAATACTACAGTTCAGTGTTAGTGGGCGATGCAAGGCAGGCATAGAAATCTCGACAGGGGCACAAATCATCTCCAGCAGTCAGCCACATCAAGAAACACTGTTAGAACTGCAAATAAAGGGGTTAGCCAGCTGTATCTGAACAGCCCTTTTAAAAAGGTTTCCGCCATAGTTGAATAAAATAGGAGAACCCCTTTAAGAGATGTGTTTACTATTTCAGGGTACTTCATTCTAAATATATAATTTATACTAATATATATATTGTGACACAGTGAAGGGAACGGTCTGGGAGGAATTTTCCTACCAGTGTGTGCTGCTGGGCTGATTTGCAGCCAGGTGGGGGTCAAACACCAGACTGGATTTTAGGTGCCGGTCCGGGTTTTGACAACACCTTGCTGTCCTTAAGGGTCCATTCACACGTCCGTTTTGGTGTTCCGCATCCGTTCCGATTAAAAACGGAACGTTATGCGGATCCATTCATTTTCAATGGAATCCGCAAATAATCGGACAGCACTCATGGTGCTCTCCGATTCCGTGATTCCGTTCCGTTCCGTGGGTTCCGTTATTCGGATCCTGGAAAAAAAATATACCCTGTCCTACTATTTGTCCGATTTTGCGTTCCGTCATCCCATTCTAGTCAATGGATCCGTCAAAAATGCAGATGACATGCTAAAAGCATCCTCATGTCATCCAGATTTTCGGATCCGCATAAAAACAGGAACGTTTATCTGGAAAGGTAAAAATACTGACGTGTGAATGCGCCCTAAAAGACAGCTGGGCTCAGCGGCAAGCTGTCTCTGTTTTGGGATCTGAGGCTTGGTGCCGTGCTGTAGGGCTGAGAGCCGCATGCGGGAAAACTTTCCTTTGTGTGAACGAACACTAAGACTGAAAAATGTTGCTTTGTTTTTGCCTTGTGTGTGAATAAACACTGGAGTTTTGCTTTACAAACTGTTTTTTTGCCTCTGTGTCCGCTTACCCTGCCTACCAGAGCGAATCCCCACTAATATATATATATATTACTAGTAGAAGGACCCGGCTTTGCACTGGTATATTTCATTTAATGTTTGTGTGTCGTTAAAAGATAGACAGTATCCCCCCATAACAGTGACCTCCACAGTCCCCAACCCCTTAACACTGACCCCCCCCCACAGTGCCCCGCCACTTTAAAATGGGACCTTCACAGCAGCCCACCCCCTTGACAGTAACCTCCTCAGGGGCCCACCCCCTTAACAGTGACCTCTACAGTACCCCACCCCCTTAACAGTGACCTCACAGTACCCTGCTGCATTAACAGTGACCTCCACAGCAGTTGCCCCTTTAATAGTGGCCCCTGCCCCCATAACAGTGACCTCCTCAGGGGCCCACCCCCTTGACAGTGACCTCCTCAGGGGCCCACCCCCTTAACAGTGTCCTCTACAGTACCCCGCTCCCTTAACAGTGACCTCCACAGCAGTTGCCCCTTTAATAGTGGCCCCTGCCCCCTTAACAGTGACCTTCACAGCGCCCTGCCCCTTTAATGCTAGCGCTACATGATGACATGTGTCGCGCAGCATTTTATCTCAACAATTTTTATAATGATAGGCTATGGTGTCGCACTGCGACATGTGACAAGATGGATTTTTCTGCGACTGTTGCGTCGCAGTATGTTGCAAGTCGCAGTGCAACAGCATAGACTATCATTATAAAAATTGTCGCTCGACATTGGTGTGACATCAATGTCGCGCAACACTTTTTTTTTTTTTACTTTTTACATAATAACTTTTAGTCTTGAGTTTGGTACCACGGTTTTTACAGTAATAATTACTGTAATTCCCAAAGTTATTACACAAAGTCTTGCACGACTTCGCAAAGTAATAACTTCGGCTCATCGGAGCCAATACATTCTAATACTATATGGAATGGGATCTCCGTACAGTATTAGAACGAAGCTTCCATCCGAAGTCGATTCGCTCATCCCTACACATGACTGTAGGTGATTTTGCGGTCTGCAAATTTCTGATCCGCAAAACACAGATACTGGCCGTATGCATTCCGCATTTTGCTGAATAGAAGGTTCTGCCATCTATAAAAAAAAAAAGTCCTATCCTTTGTAATATGGACAAGAAATTTACATTTTCTATTTTTTATTTTTTTTGCAGGTACTGCGGAACAGACATACAAATACGGACAACACACAGAGTGCTGTCTGCATCTTTTGCGACCACATTGAAGTGAATCCGCTTAAACAACGTTCTTGTTCATGAGCCCTTAGTAGTACAGTGAGTAGTACCCTGGCACATTCATAGCGCAGCCATAGGATAACATCTCTTGGTTTGTTACATTTCTGCCCTGCTCTACCAAGCACTGCTACTGTAATGTGGAACCATCTAAAAGCAAAGCAATGGACTACAGCAGAAAGGGACTGCACAGTTCATCAATATGGGTTATTTTTCTTTGGGATGGGCATTTCTGTGTTAGAACATATAATGACATTCTAGAGCAGGGATCAGCAACCTCCGGCACTGCAGCTGTTCTCAAACTACAACGCCCAGAATCCTCCTTTCACTTCTATGACAGTTACAAGAACAACCAAGTGTGCATGCTGGGAGTTGTAGTTGCACAGCAGCTGGAGTGCCGAAGGTTGCTGATCCCTGTTCTAGAGAAATGGTTACTTCCAGATTTCAGTCAACAGCCGGGGGATTTGCTAAAACGGTCACACATTAGTGCATTGTCAGCTAAACCCACCAACAGTCTAATGTGGGGAGTTCCTGGCTTTCCACTGACAGAAAAAGTCAGAAGAGAGAAGAATTAGGCAAAGTGAATAATTTCCCCCAATCCTTTTGTTTCCCCTCTCCCCATTGAATACACAGACACGTTCAGCAAACCAAAGATGTACATGTATGGGGAAGCCGGGAGATAGCTGTTGGCCAAACTATCATTTAAAGGGCTTCTGTCAGCCCACTAAACCGGTTTTTGTTTTTTTTGTTTACTAATAATCCCTACACTGCGATCTCTGCATACATAAGTAAAATAATAATTTTCGTTCAGTAGAATTTGATAAAACACTATTTTTATAATATGTAAATTACCTTGCTACCAGCAAGTAGGGCGGCTACTTGCTGGTAGCAGCCGCATCCTCCGATCCTAATGACGCCCCCTCCGCATTGTGATTGACAGGGCCAGGGAACGGAATCGTTCTCTGCTGGCCCTGCCTGTTTTCATTCAATATCTGGCTCCTGCGCCGCGGCCGTACCTATCTTCAATCTGCGCAGGCGCACTGAGAGGCGGCCACTCACTCGGCCGCTCGCTCTTCAATGCGCCTGCGCCGGGTGTAGATGTGACGTCATCGGCGCAGGTGCATTGAGGATGGAGCAGCCGAGCGAGTGGCCGCCTCTAAGTGCGCCTGCGCAGATTGAAGATAGGTACGGCCGCGGCGCAGGCGCCAGATATTGAATGAAAACAGGCAGGGCCAGCAGAGAACGATTCCGTTCCCTGGCCCTGTCAATCACAATGCGGAGGGGGCGTCATTAGGATCGGAGGATGCGGCTGCTACCAGCAAGTAGCCGCCCTACTTGCTGGTAGCAAGGTAATTTACATATTATAAAAATAGGGTTTTATCAAATTCTACTGAACGAAAATTATTATTTTACTTATGTATGCTGAGATCGCAGTGTAGGGATTATTATTAAACAAACAAAAAAAAAAAAACGGTTTAGTGGGCTGACAGAAACCCTTTAACCGACAGCTATTCTGAATATTTGAATAAAGCACTAGTGAGGGATTTGTATTCTTTAG
Organism: Bufo bufo; assembly: GCF_905171765.1. Classification (NCBI taxonomy): domain Eukaryota; kingdom Metazoa; phylum Chordata; class Amphibia; order Anura; family Bufonidae; genus Bufo; species Bufo bufo. Next base: position 644,385,098 of record NC_053389.1, read on the forward strand.
AGATCAGATGCTGGAGCTCGCCATACACAATAAATTGTTGGTCGAACCCACAGTTTTCAGAAGGTTCAGCCAATGTGTATGTGGGCCTTATGGGGGAGATTTATTAAGGCTTTGTACAAAAAAAAAAAAAAAGCTACAAAATGCTTCAGAGTTTGCAACTTTTTGCACTTAGACACTCTAAAATGAGGATGATATGGGGTGGAGCTTTGCACGTGCCTCTTAATAAATTAGGCTTATACAGCACGCAGGAGACCATAACAGTCTTGTTAAATCTCCCCTTAAGCTTACACCACCTATTTCTTAACTTAGTTTTAGTCCAAAAATTCACCAAAACGATGGTGCACTTTTTGGGGTATGGTGGCCCTATTAAGCCATGCTTCATTCCCACAAAGCTTTCTTACCACTTTCACACACCTTTCTGGTAATTTCCATCCAGCAAGGGGTAAAAAGGTTAGAAAAGGGTCTAACCCACTAAGCAAGGCATGTATATCAGTTTTTGATAAAAAAAAATAAAAAGTATTCTCTGCACAGGGTGTCTCCGGCCACCTAGCTGTGCGGAGGGTGGCAATGAAGCACCATTTACCTCAACTGGGTAATGCTGCAGTTCCCTGCAGAGCCGAGTGGCCGGAGTGTCGCTGTCTCCGTATCGGTGGGGGTCAAAAAAGGACAGACCCCTAGAATCCTCACCGTCACTTCATTAGTAAACCTTTAAGGTGCATCCACACGGGATGACTCTACTGCCGAATTTCCATCACACAAACACAGCAGCACAAATACTGCTGCAGGAATTAACCTTTGCATTGCACGTTTCTGGTAATGGAAATGCTGATTTTCCGCAGAGAGAGACCACAGCATTTATGCCACGTGCGGCTATACGCTTAAGCAACGAACTATATTAAAAAGCAGTGCTGGAAAAAAAAAAGCAAGTAATTTCAATGCAATGTGAACCAATCACATTATTGATGTGTATAGATACAACGATCCCCACATATACAGATCTTCATGGTGCTGTGGTTTTATATCAGTAAAGTACAATGGTAAACATATTAATGACTCCCTGCAGGGCACTGAATCGCCCAGACCACAAACCACAAGCTGTTTCTCAAACCACATAGTCAAAACTAGAAAAACTACTGGGTGTGATAATGCAGAATGAGGGTTATGTGATGGATGTTCATCATGTTAAAGGGGTTTTCTGAAGGTCAATTTCTACATGCAAAAAAAATAAAAATAAAATAATGCACTTTGCTGAGACTGTACTAGGGCTCAAGTACACAAACTTTTTTTTCCCCATTTCCGTGCCTTTTTCTTTTGCGGCCTGTATGTGGATCCATTCACTTCAATAAGTCTGCATAAAAATGGAATATACTCTGTGTGCACTCCATTTCCGTATGTCTACATGGGCCATCTGCAAAATAATAGAACATGTCCGAATATACAAACAAGGATTGGACTGTTCTATTAGGGGCCGGCCGTTCCGATCTGCAAAATGTGGCATGCACACAGCGAGTATCCGCGTTTTGCGAATCCACAATTGTGGATCGCTGGACTGCAAAACTGCCAATGGTCATGGTGTTTTTATTCATTAGGTGGCGTGTTTTGTCTTTAAAAATGCAGCATGCTGTAGCTCTGAGGTTTTTCAGATTATAAAAGCCAGGAAAAAAAATGAAGTTTACACAGTAGTCTGACCCGAGGAGCAGACTACCAGAATTACCAAATCCCCATTTACTATAATGGGATTCATCGGGTTCCTAACATGAATGCCGGCTTTCTGCTGGGAGATACTGCTACATGCTTTAATAAATGTACCTGCAACTCTTCAAAAACAGCTCTAAGTTCAATATGCCCCATTATATATTTATTCACATTTCTGAGCTTTTCTTAGGCTTCATTGACTGTCCATAGTAGAAACTGCAGCTCTATTCCTTAACTATGCTGACCTTCCCACAGGCTATCTTCCCCGCCTCTATGGGCTCATACACACGACTGTCGTTTTTTGCGGTCTGCAAATTGCGGATATGCAAAAGACGGATACCAGCCGTGTGCATTTCACATTTTGCACAACGGAACGGCTGTCCCCAATAGAACAGTGCTATCCTTGTCCGTAATGCGGACAATAATAGGACATGTTCTATATTTTTGCAGAACGGCCATGCGGTCCCATTGAAGTGAATGGGGTTCCACATAAGGGCTGTAAAAAAAAAAAAAAAAATATTTAAAAAACGGACACAAGTAAAAATATGCTTGTATGTTCGTGTGCATGATCCCTAAGTCTAGAGCTGTGATGGCTAACCTCTGGCACTCCAGCTGTGGTAAACCTACAACTCCCAAGATGCACACTTGCTCGGCTGTTCTCACAACTCTATAGAAATGAATGGGGCATGCTGGGAGTCGTAGTTTCACCACAGCTGGAGTGCCGGAGGTTAGCCATCACTGCTCTAGAGGATTCTGTATAAAACCTAATAACAAGGGTGGATTTAAGGTAGAGCAAAAGAGGCAAATGCCCAGATGCCTTCACTACCCAGTTCCTTCCAAACAATCAAAAAAGAATAGACAGGCACTTCCAACAAGTTAGTATGCCTAGGGATGCACAGTGTATTGAAATATTAATTCTTTTTTGATACTTTAATACCTGGTTCGGTATTAGTATTTCAATACTAAGCAGCGCAGCTTAGTATCTATTAGTTTCTATCTATCAATGTGGCACGGATAGTGCAGCACATGCCATGTTCTCATCAGTGGCCACACAGTGGTGAAGTGTGCAGCAGAGCAGACTGAGTGCATGCAATCAGGACAGGTATTAAGAAGTCAGGGCAGAGTTACTGAAACAGACGCAAAATATATATTATATATATATATATATATATATATATATATATTTCAACCAGCAACACGGGGTTTAATGTGACTCATTAAACCCAATGTTGCCAGCTTGCCATTATGTGAGATAAATGATGGGGGTCACTTATTATTAAAGAAGTACTCCCACAAATTTTTTTATTCTCCAACCTGTTAGAAAGGTGCATGATGTAAACTGTAGTGAATGTAATCTTCTTACCAGTGACTGTATTTGTGAGTTATAACCTCCCTTCTGAACCTCAGCTGTGTCATGTGACTGACACTCAGCCTCTCCACCTGACACAGGACAGGAAGTCAGTTACTTCTCTATTCAGTTCTACGAGAGTGACATTGAGGATCCCTTAGGAATACATAGAGAAACTGGCTTCCTATCTACACATAAGTTACTGTGCTTTTTGCAAAGTCAGAGTTGGTCAAAAGACACGGCTGCGGATCAGAAGGGAGGTTATAACTCTCAAATTAAGACGCTGGTAAAAATATTACAGTTTACATCACCTTTCTAACAGGTCAGAGAATAAAAAAAGTTTGTGGGAGTGCTTCTATGAGGCACACTGTTTTATCAATTTGTATACCCCTTTATGCCTCACATTAAGGTCTCTTGCCGACGACCGTATGACCATATAAGTACGGGACATTATGTACTATCTGGCATATGGGGCGGAAATTTGACAATCTGATTCAGATTTTTTTTTATATATAAAAATTTTACATTTAAACAATGGACATACCACAAAAAAAAAAAAGTATCAAATTGGTATTGAGCATAGCAATACTTTTCTTGGTATCGAAATCTAACTCAAAATTATGGGGTTGTGACAACTCTTGGTATGAGTACAGCTAATATACCCCAAACAGTACACAATATGCAAAACTGCTGGAAAAAAAAAAAAGCAGGGCAATAGACAAGAGTGCACAAACAATAAATAATCATCAAAAATAATACTTTATGGAAATCATGATTAAAACTTGAAAACTGAACAATCATGACAAGACTGATATAAAGCCAACTGCACTATAGTGAAAAGAAAGTTCTCATTGCTGATCAATGAAAAAAAAGTCATGTCTCCAGGAGTGATGTAACCGGCTCCAACTATCTGCACTATTTTATCCACCCTTGATAATAAGCAGTTCTGCATGGCAAGTAACATATGTTCTATTTCCTCTTATCTAATAATTAGATTCTTTCCTTTAGACAGTACAAATGTCTACTCCTCTAAAAATACCATGTCGTATCCTGCTCTGCCAACCTGCGTTCTTCAAGCAGCCTTTGCATTTAGCACTCATGTGTTTGGTCTTCTACAGCCTTGCCAAGCACCCCAGTGACACAATAATTCAGTTCTATGACAGTGAAAGTCTCCAGTGTTACTACACGCTCGAGTCACTTTATTATGACCACTTCTTACTTGACATTGGCAGCGTGTAGCTTATGAAAGAAGTCACATGTGGTGAGTGGGCTTGGTGGGTTTATAAGGTGAGTGATAGGCTGCCTGCACACATATCCCTCATTCTCATTGCGGTCATGGGTAAAAGAAGCGAGTTGCAAATAGGAGTGAATAGGTGGCCAACGGTGGTAGTATTTCTGAAACTGTGCAGTTTATCGTGAGTGGACAAGTGGTAGCACTGTGCATAAGCAACATGGAAACTGTGGAGCACCACATGCCATTGATGTGAGAGGTAAACATTGGCTATGAAGGTGCGCAAGGACACTACAGTGTCGGATGGACATTGGCGTGTCAGATGAGAAACATCAGAGAACAAACCACCTCTGCTGGAAGAACATAAGCTGGTGGTGGAAATGTTATGGTCTGGGAATTGTTCCTGTGGCATTCTCTGGGCCCCTCATCTACAGTTGCAAGAAAAAGTATTTGAACCCTTTGGAATGATATGGATTTCTGCACAAATTGGTCATAAAATGTGATCTGATCATCATCTAAGTCGCAACAATAGACAATCACAGTCTGCTTAAACTAATAACACACAAAGAATTAAATGTTACCATGTTTTTATTGAACACATCATGTAAACATTCACAGTGCAGGTGGAAATAGTATGTGAACCCTTGGATTTAATAACTGGTTGAACCTCCTTTGGCAGCAATAACTTCAACCAAACGTTTCCTGTAGTTGCAGATCAGACGTGCACAGCGGTCAGGAGTAATTCTCGACCATTCCTCTTTACAGAACTGTTTCAGTTCAGCATTATTCTTGGGATGTCTGGTGTGAATCGCTTTCTTGAGGTCATGCCAGAGCATCTCAATCGGGTTGAGGTCAGGACTCTGATTGGGCCACTCCAGAAGGCGTATTTCTTCTGTTTAAGCAATTCTGTTGTTGATTTACTTCTATGCTTTGTGTAGTTGTCCTGTTGCAGCAACACCCATCTTCTGTTGAGCTTCAGCTGGTGGACAGATGGCCTCAAGTTCTCCTGCAAAATGTCTTGATAAACTTGGGAATTCATTTTTCCTTCGATGATAGCAATCCGTCCAGGCCCTGACGCAGCAAAGCAGCCCCAAACCATGATGCCCCCACCACCATACTCCACAGTTTTGATGTTGATGTGCTGTGCCTCTTTTTCTCGACACATAGTGTTGTGTGTTTCTTCCAAACAACTAAACTTTGGTTTCATCTGTCCACAGAATATTTTGCCAGTACTGCTGTGGAACAGCCAGGTGCTCTTGTGCAAACTGTAAACGTGCAGCAATGTTTTTTTGGACAGCAGTGGCTTCCTCCATGGTAGCCTCCCATGAAATCCATTCTTGTTTGGTGTTTTACGTATTGTAGATTCGCTAACAGGGATGTTAGCATATGCCAGAGACTTTTGTAAGTCTTTAGCTGACACTAGGATTTTTCTTCACCTCATTGAGCAGTCTGCGCTGTGCTCTTGCAGTCATCTTTACAAGACGGCCACTCCTAGGGAGAGTAGCAGCAGTACTGAACTTTCTCCATTTATAGACAATTTGTCTTACCGTGGACTGATGAACAGCAAGGCTTTTGGAGATACTTTTATAACCCTTTCCAGCTTTATGGAAGTCAACAATTCTTAATTGTAGGTCTTCTGAGAGCTCTTTTGTGCGAGGCATCATTCACATCAGGCAATGCTTCTTGTGAAAAGCAAACCCAGAACTGGTGTGTGTTTTTTATAGGGCAGGGCAGCTGTAACCAACACCTCCAATCTCATCTCATTGATTGGACTCCAGTTGGCTGACACCTCACTCCAATTAGCTCTTGGAGATGTCATTAGTCTAGGGGTTCACATACTTTTTCCACCTACACTGTGAATATTTACATGGTGTGTTCAATAAAAACATGGTAACATTTAATTATTTGTGTTTTATTAGTTTAAGCAGACTGTGATTGTCTATTGTTGTGACTTAGATGAAGATCAGATCACATTTTATGACCAATTTGTGCAGAAATATATATCATTCCAAAGGGTTCACATACTTTTTCTTGCAACTGTATGTGGAAGGCCCTCTCAACTGATGGGTTTGAATCCATTCTTGCAGATCACGTGCACCCATACATGTTGACTGTCTTCCCTGGGGTGGATGAGATCTTCCAGCAACACAATGCAACATTTCATATGGCTAGAAATGTCCAACACTTGGAAGAGCATGACCAAGACTTCCAAGTACTACCTTGACCCCCTAATTCCCCAGACTTGAACCCAATTGAGCATCTGTCTGTGGGACCACCTTGATCATCATGTTGGCTCTATGGATCTGCCCCCACAGACCCTCCAGCAGCTGTGGGATGCACTGCAGTCAGCATAGCTCCAGAGACCTTTGACAACCTACCAGGACCTTACTGGGTCACTCCCAGCCCGTCTAGCTGATGTCCGTGCTGCACACAGCGGTTACTCTGGATATTAGCTGCCGGTGGTGATAATGTAACTCGACGTCCACATCAACGTTATAAATTCAGTCTTACGAATTGCGTTATTTTCCATTATAAGTATGTTATAACAAAAAGCAATAATGGAATTCATAACGTTGATGTGAACCCACCGTAAGTGGACCAGGAAGCTTACTATATTACTATTTTTATCAGTGTATACAGCATTCCTTTCTAGTTGCAGAGCAGGTTCAGTTTGCAGGACTAGAGACAGAATGTACCTGATTAAACTGCTTTCCTAATAGCTGAGTAGCATGTTTCACCATTGTGCTCTGGTGTCTGGAAACAAGGACTCAAGGCTGATGTCATATACCTTCCTGCCCAGCTGAGGAGGATGTGGAAGGCTGGGATAGGAGAAATCGGCTTCCTGTTTCTGATTGGCAACAGTCGTGAAATTTGTTCTAGTGTTAATCCTGCTAAACGAAACCACAGAAGACAATTAATCTCTTCAGTGCAAGGAGGAATTACTGATTTCAGAGCCAAAAGGGAATGTAAATAGTGAGTTCCTCTACAGTCAGACGCTTTTGTCAGGGTTCACAAAATGCAGCACATACTTCACAAGTGACTACAGAGTCAAAGTCGTTCAAAGAACAATGTTCAATGGCCATACAAGAACGTCAGTAGTCTACGGCTGTACCGAACCACAGGCTTTGTACTTAAAATGTTCCTGTACTTTTAGCAAACTTTTCATATATCATAGCAACATTTCAAAGGTTTTGAACGGTCTTACTTGGTCTTTGATTGATCTTACTCCAGTGCACTCTCAAGACTGGCGTAAAATGCTCAGTGTGAGTGCTTTTTCCCCCCTCATTTTAGCAGTGGGGTCTCAGCACTTGTACCCCCACCAATCAAAACCTTTGAGGTCACTATGATGTACCAAAAGTTTGGGCTGAAAAGAATTTTTCCATTTGACCTTTATTGAAAAATTTCAACAGCCTGCCCTTCACTGCTTTCAGCTTTTGCAGTCTCTGAAGGCTGTTCTTTCTGCTTTTTAGTGATCCTTCAGAGACCTGCTCTGACTGCTCCATTTGTAGCCCCTATTTTTAGTTCCCTAGCAGCTCATTTAAAGGTACTGCCCCATTACAAACACTTGTCGCTTATCCACATGGCATAAGTGCCTGGTTGGTGGAAAACCAACTTCTAGGGCCTCTACGTCTGTCCCAAGAATGGGGGCCCCCCGTGTTCCATGGAGTGGCAGTCCTGTGCTTGTACTACGCTATCTCCGGTAGTCCCATAAACTTGAATGGAGTGGCAGAACACATGCATGACCACCACTCCATTCAAATGGTGGAACATGGGGCCCCTGTTCTCATGATGGGCAGAGTCTCCAGCAGTTGGACGCCAGCAGATCAGACACTTATCCCCTATTCTATGAGTAGAGTGTTTGAACTTACCGTAAATGTTATCAGTCTGATTATAAATTTTGTTGAATGAGTGTTTGAGCAGTCAGGAAAGTACAGATAAGGGAGAGTTCACATCACCATTATTTTTCTGTTCTTCTGATCAGTCAGCAGAACAGAAAAAGAAAAAAAAGAAAAAGGATCCTGTAAAAAAACTGATCCTGTTCTTCAGTTATGCACATTTGGCATCTGTTTCAGCCATTTCCACCTGAGATGTGTTTTTTAGATGGAAAAAAAAAAGTCCTGCATGCAGTAGTTTTTTCCATCAAAAAAATGGACCTCACATGAAAATGGCTCAAAAGGATGCCAAATGTGCATAACTGAGGGACAGGATCCTTTTTTTTTTTTACAGAATCAGTTTTTTGTTTTCTTATTTTTCTGTTCTGACGGATCAGAAGAAAAGATAAATAACAGTGATGTGAACTCTCCCTAAGGCCCCTTTCACATGGGCGAGTTTTCCGCACGGATGCGATGCGTGAGTTGAACGCATTGCATCCGCACTGAATACCGACCCATTCATTTCTATGGGGCTGTTCACATGAGCGGTGATTTTCACGCAGCACTTGTGCGTTGCGTGAAAATCGCAGCATGCTCTATATTCTGCGTTTTTCACGCAACGCAGGCCCCATAGAAGTGAATGGAGTTGCGTGAAAATCGCAAGCATCCGCAAGCAAGTGCAGGCGCGGTGCGATTTTCACGCATGGTTGCTAGGTGACAGTCTATTCACTGTATTATTTTCCCTTATAACATGGTTATAAGGGAAAATAATAGCACTCTGAATACAGAATGCTTAGTAGGTGATCAATTGAGGGTTAAAAAAATAAAATAAAAATTAACTCACCTTCTCCTCTTGTTCGCGTAGTTTCCGGTCTCTTCTTTACTTCTTTAATGATGAACTACCGGCTAGGACCTGTGGTGACGTCAGATCACATGCTCCAATCACATGGTCCATCACCACGGTGATCTGACGTCACCAAAGGTCCTTTAGCCCACAGCTCATCATTAAAGAAGTAAAGAAGAGACCGGGAACTACGCGAACAAGAGGAGAAGGTGAGTTAATTTTTTTATTTTTTTTTAACCCTCAATTGATCACCTACTAAGCATTCTGTATTCAGAATGCTATTATTTTCCCTTATAATCATGTTATAAGGGAAAATAATAACATCTACACAACACCTAACCCAAGCCGGGTTTGGGTACCAAACATGCGTGATTTTTCTCAAGCGAGTGCAAAACGCATTACAATGTTTTGCACTCGCGCGGAAAAATTGCGGGTATTCCCGCAACGCACCCGCACATTTTCCCGCAACGCCCGTGTGAAAGGGGCCTAAGAGTACTTTCATACTTGTGTTAAACTTTTCCGGTATTGAGTTCCGTCCTAGGGGCTCAATACCGGAAAAAAACTGATCAGTTTTATCCTAATGCATTCTGAATGGAGAGCAATCCGTTCAGTATGCATCAGGATGTCTTCAGTTCAGTCACTGTACGGTTTTTGGACTGAGAAAATACCGCAGCATGCTGCAGTATTTTCTCCGTCCAAAGTTCCGGAACACTTGCCAGAATGCCGGATCCGGCATCATTTTCCATTGAAATGCATTAATGCCGGATCCGGGCACTTTAATGCGCAGACCTTTAAAAATGTGAAAAAGATAAATACCAGATCCGTTTTTCCAGATGACAACTGGAGAGACGAATCCGGTATTGCGATGCATTTGTGAGATGGATCCGTCTACAAATGGAACTGCCTGACGGAATCCAACAACGCAAGTGTGAAAGTACCCTAAGGCTACATGCACACGAACGTTGTTTGTTTCCGTGTCCATTCCGTTTTTTTGCGGATAGGATGCGGATCCTTTCATTTTAATGGGTCCGCAAAAAATGCAGACAGCACACCGTGTGCTGTCCGCATCAGTATGTCCGTTCCGTAGCCCCGCCCCCAAAAATTGAATATGTCCTATTCTTGTCCATTTCAGGCATTGTTACAATGGATCCGCAAAAAAAAAAAAAAGGATGGCATACGGACCGCAAAACACATACGTTGGCGTGCATGTAGCCTAAGGGCTACAAACTGCACCACCAGAAAGATCAGTCTGCAAAGAGAGTGACACCTGAAAACTGTAGAAGACAAACATCTGAAAATCTTTACTAAAACAAACTGAAGAAATGAAAGCCCAAGATAACTACACTCACCTAAAGAATTATTAGGAACACCATACTAATACGGTGTTGGACCCCCTTTTGCCATCAGAACTGCCTTAATTATACGTGAAATTGATTCAACAAGGTGCTGATAGCATTCTTTAGAAATGTTGGCCCATATTGATAGGATAGCATCTTGCAGTTGATGGAGATTTGAGGGATGCACATCCAGGGCACGAAGCTCCCGTTCCACCACATCCCAAAGATGCTCTATTGGGTTGAGATCTGGTGACTGTGGGGGCCATTTTAGTACAGTGAACTCATTGTCATGTTCAAGAAACCAATTTGAAATGATTTGAGCTTTGTGACATGGTGCATTATCCTGCTGGAAGTAGCCATCAGAGGATGGATACATGTTCTCATTCTGTTTACGCCAAATTCGGACTCTACCATTTAAATGTCTTAACAGAAATCGAGACTCATCAGACCAGGCAACATTTTTCCAGTCTTCAACAGTTCAATTTTGGTGAGCTCGTGCAAATTGTAGCCTCTTTTTCCTATCTGTAGTGGAGATGAGTGTACCCGGTGGGGTCTTCTGCTGTTGTAGCCCATCCGCCTCAAGGTTGTGCGTGTTGTGGCTTCACAAATGCTTTGCTGCATACCTCGGTTGTAACGAGTGGTTATTTCAGTCAACGTTGCTCTTCTATCAGTCGGCCCATTCTCCTCTGACCTCTAGCATCCACAAGGCATTTTTGCCCACAGAACTGCCGCATACTGGATGTTTTTTCCCTTTTCACACCATTCTTTGTAAACCCTAGAAATGGTTGTGCGTGAAAATCCCAGTAACTGAGCAGATTGTGAAATACTCAGACCGGCCCGTCTGGCACCAACAACCATGCCACGCTCAAAATTGCTTAAGTCACCTTTCTTTCCCATTCTGACATTCAGTTTGGAGTTCAGGAGATTGTCTTGACCAGGACAACACCCCTAAATGCATTGAAGCAACTGCCATGTGATTGGTTGACTAGATAATTGCATTAATGAGAAATAGAACAGGTGTTCCTAATAATTCTTTAGGCGAGTGTAGAATGCAATAATCAAAAATAATATTCAAAAACCCAACCTCATGGACACAGTAGATCAGTGTGCATGAAGTTTACATGGAGCTCTCTTATAGCGCCATATAATAGAGATATTCTAATCTAGAAGTAGTTGCATATGTGGGAACTAAAAAAGTCCTGCGAGGATCGTCAAACACAGACATTATATCAGACCTAACAGTGGTGATCACACTTACCTGGGCCACACTGCTGCAAATATCAACATCCTGTTGACGAGGGGGGGCATGTGACCATTTGTCGTGATGCAAGGGGAGCAGGTCACCTCTATTGCCTATAATTGGCTGCAGCAGTCACATTTCCCCCCCCAATCAACAGGATGTTAATATCAGCACACCAGGGAGATGAAGAGGCGGCGCCAGGGAGTGACCGAACCCAGCGGCAGGGACTAGGTAAGCATGATCACCACTGTGGGTCGGCTACTCTGTGAGGTCTGATATATTGTTTAAAGATGTTTAAAGAACAAGCAGACAAAAAGGAAAACATTAGGTGTGGATTTAGCTGCTGATGTGGAATCGCAGCATATCTGGTGTGGATTGCCCACCATGGAAAATCCACAGCAACCCCACCAGGTGGCCACTAGATAATAGGAGTGTGGATAGGAGAAGGTTCTTAGACGCCAAGATCATTTATGAATACTAAACCCAGAAGTCATGCCAGCCTCTCTAGTCAGAACAGATGCCAGTTGTTACCTTATACTGGTAACCCATGCAGCTAACTCTGCATTAGCATGTCCTGAAGCTACACAATGACCTTACACGTCTTGCTGAGAAGCTGTAAACACACATTTCATAGTCAGGGAAAGAAAAGAAACTCTTTCACTAAAGGTTCAAGGGTCCTGACCTCGCTTTTCTTCAGGATGAATGAATGTCTCAGTGTGTAAATTCATTGACTGGGAACAATGACACTGACTTTGAACTGGGAAGCCTGACCTAGTCTTAAGTGGTCCTAAGCGAGTGTTCACAACTGATCCTACTGAGAAATTATTTGTAAAAACATTTGGATCGGTAAGGTGCAAGCAATCCTGAAAGACACAAGCATTGGGATCCAGGCTGCAATACTGTGCATCTAGTAGTATCAGCTGTTTTACTCTTTACGTCAGCACGCTGAGGGCGATGATATAGTGCACACGCAGCGCCGTGTCTCACATCATTTGCTAAAGGCTTTGTTATATGTAGCGCAGATGTATAAACCATGCTGCCCGCCCTTGCCTTTGTTAGTATCAGACTATGGTCTGAGTCAGTGGCTCCATTGTAAGCCATTCATTTACATTATATCTACTTGTATATTCCTAATATTTTGTTGTTGCATTTGGGTATTGTCCCCGTCGATGCCTATAGGTTCTCTGAAGAACGTAACTGGTGGAAACTTGTTGGGTTTGCATAGGGTTACCAGGGGTTGGTTTCGACTCAGGGTTCCTCCCACATTCAGGGTTCATCTAGGGACAGTAATCCCGTCTTTCCCACCCTCTCTCCATCCTCGGAACCCCTTATCTCTTCAGGTACACCCGCATACGACTTTAAAGGGAATTTGTCACCTAGTTTGAGCATATTAAGCTGTTACCATTGCAATGTTCAATAAACTACCTTCTTTCCAGCAAGGGTCTTCTTTCTTTTTTTAATGTTGTCATTAAGATAAAAAAGCGATTTTTCGGTTATGCTAATGAACCTTCAAGGTGCCCAGAGGGGCGTTATTCCTCTCCTCTAGAGCCCAGTAACGCCCCTCTGCAGTGCCCAGCCCGCCTTAATTTCAAGCCCAGCACGCCTCCTCAGAAATAAATTTCCTCCCACAGCCGAGCTGAACGGCGCCGCCCCCTCCGCTACGTCATATAATTTATTCAACATACGAACCTTGCTTCATTTTTTCTTGCGCATGAAATCTCGCGCAGCCACAGTATCGCCGACTGCCTGCGCCTGTCCGATCCTACGGCTCCTGAGGGCAACAGCCTCAATAGTGTCACTGAGCATGCGCCGAGCCCAGTGACGTAATCAGATCGCTGTTGCCTCAGGAGCCGTAGGATCGGACAGGCGCAGGCAAAGTGAAGTTTTTCTTGATACTCCCCTCACACTGTGAATATTAGAGGGTTCTGTTTTTGTTCAACAAAAATAGAAGCAATGATTTTACAAAGCGTAATAGCGTATTTGTCAGGCGCAATACATGCAATACTTTTTTTTTTTCTATCTAAAATACAGGTAAAACTCGAAAAATTTGAATATCGTGCAAAATTTATTTACCGTATTTTTCGCCCCATAAGACGCACTCCCCCCTCAAAGTGCGTCTTATGGGGCGAATACTAATGAGCGCTTCCATTATGGAAGCGCTCATTAGCACCGGAGGACCAGGAAGCGGCGAAGGCTCTGTACTCACTGCTTCCTGGTCCTTGGCTGTCAGCTGTGAAGGCTGCGCACAGCGTGAGGGCGCTCTGTGACCTCACGCTGTGCGCGCCAGTTCACAGCACAGCCAACAGCAGGAGGACGAGGATTGCGATGTGAGGAGCGGCGGTGGCCAGGAGCAGGAGAGGTAAGTGGGTGTTTTTTTTTGTGATCTGAGGCTGAATTATGGCTGGGGGCTTCTCACATATGGCTGGGGGCTGAGTACATATGGCTGGGGGCTGATATGAGGCATGGGGGTCTCATCTGAGGTCTGATTGGGGGTCTTTATATTGGGCTCTGATCTGAGGTCTGATTGGGGGCCATTCACATTGGGGTCTGATCTGAGATCTTATTAACATTGGGGGTCTGATTGCTGAGGTCTAATGAAAAATATGTTTTTTTTATTGTCCTCTAAAACCTAGGTGCGTCTTATGGGGCCGGTACGTCCTATAGGGCGAAAAATACTGTATTTCAGTAATGCAACTTAAAAGGAGATGCATTAATGCAACTTAAAATTAGAGTATTGTAAAAAGGTACAAAGTGGCTTAGGCTCAAAGTGTCACACTCTAGTCAGGTAATTAATCCATACCCCCTGAGCAAAGGGTACCTGAGATTGTGACTTTGGGGTTCTCATAAGCTGTAAGCCATAATCATCCAAATTATAACAAATAAAGGCTTGAAATATCTCACTTTGCATGTAATGAGTCTATCTCATGTGTTAGTTTCACCTTTTAAGTTGCATTACTGAAATAAATGAACTTTGCACGATATTCTAATTTTTCGAGTTTTACCTGTAATGGATCTCAAACGAATGCTCAGGATATGTTTTTTTTTTTCCTTCGTTCTTCTCTTCTAGTAACAGATCAGAACAGAAAAATAAACAGCGATGTGAACCCGGCCTAAGTAGTGTGAAAGTTTTATGGCCTCTGAATAGATGTTATCTCAGAGACCTGGTGCCCCCACTATCTCTATAGCAGGCTTTAGATCTGGTAGTGCGCCATAAATCCCTGGGACCAATCTAGTCCATTTTAGCATGAGAATTACTGATATATTAGTTATCCACTGTCCTGAAAGGAGCAGATCTGCAATTCTATATCTCAGCATAGTTTAACCACTCTGTAATGCAAATCGACTACTCTCCATTACATAAGACATTTCTCCATATAGTACTGATCACACCCTTCCTCCTCCCCAGGAATTAACTAATTCATGACACAGGAGGGGAGAATTCAGAAGGTGCCCAAAGTTCAGGAATGCCAAGAATGTTACTGGGAAGCTCAGTACCATCCCCACCCCCCTAGAATATGGGTATTGTCTGGAGATGCCACTTGTGATTGCATACTTGTAGCTCACACAACAGTCATACGGGAGAAAGCTATTCAGATTGCTGACAGGTTTTGTATTTGATTATGAGTTTAGCTAATGACAGCTTTTCGTGTAGGGCCCTGTACACCATCCAACAGGCAGGAGCGGGGATGGTAATGACGGTGTAGGGATAGTATTTTATCCTAACAACAAAATGATCATATTAAAGAGAACACACAACAAACACAGTTATAAATAAATTATGGTAAATGTGTCAAACCTGCCCTCTTCTACTACGTTCTGTCCACTAGTTTAAAAAAGTGGCAAAAACACAAAAATAATTTTTCTATTTTTTTCAAGCCAAAAACCTGACTTAAAGATTTGGTAAATGACCTCCAACTAATTATGAGCGAACTTGTGTTTTGAAGTTCGGCATACAAGGTTCGAGTTATCTAAGAATTTTGATATGGATTCTGCTACCACAGACCATAAGTTATGGTTTGTGGTAGCGAAATCCATAAAAGAATTCTTAGATAACCCGAACCTTTTACGCCGAACTTGAAAACACAAGTTCGCTCATCCCCATCCCCAACATGTCTTTTCATATAGCATCAATTGGTCAAGGTGGCACATCCCTCATAATATAACTGGTAGGACTCCAGTCACACTACACATACTTATCCTCCTTAGGGTGGGTTCACATATTCAGAGGGTGTTAGGCTCCTTTCAGACGAGAGAGTGTCTCACTGCGAGGCACCCGTCCTGAACTCCCAGCACTGCCGGGGTCACATAGCATTATAATGATTTATGATGCTATGTAACCCTTAGGCCTCTTTCACACGGGCGTTGCGGGAAAATGTGCGGGTGCGTTGCAGGAACACCCGCGATTTTTCCGCGCGAGTGCAAAACATTGTAATGCGTTTTGCACTCGCGTGAGAAAAATCACGCATGTTTAGTACCCAAACCCGAACTTCTTCACAGAAGTTCTGGCTTGGGTTAGGTGTTGTGTAGATGTTATTATTTTCCCTTATAACATGGTTATAAGGGAAAATAATAGCATTCTGAATACAGAATGCATAGTAAAATAGTGCTGGAGGGGTTAAAAAAAAATTAACTCACCTTCTCCTCTTGTTCGCGTAGTTCCCAGTCTCTTCTTTACTTCTTTAATGATGAGCTGTGGGCTAAAGGACCTTTGGTGACGTCAGATCACATGCTCCATCACCGTGGTGATGGACCATGTGATTGGAGCATGTGATCTGACGTCATCACAGGTCCTAGCCAATAGTTCATCTTTTTAGAAGTAAAGAAGAGACCGGGAACTACGTGAACAAGAGGAGAAGGTGAGTTAATTTTTTTTTTTTTTTTTTAACCCTCAATTGATCACCTACTAAGCATTCTGTATTCAGAATGCTATTATTTTCCCTTATAAACATGTTATAAGGGAAAATAATACAGTGAATAGACTGTCACCTAGCAACCATGCGTGAAAATCACACCGCATCTGCACTTGCTTGCGGATGCTTGCGATTTTCACGCAACCCCATTCACTTCTATGGGGCCTGCGTTGCGTGAAAAACGCAGAATATAGAGCATGCTGCGATTTTCACGCAACGCACAAGTTATGCGTGAAAATCACCGCTCATGTGAACAGCCCCATAGAAATGAATGGGTCGGTATTCAGTGCGGGTGCAATGCGTTCACCTCACGCATCGCATCCGCGCGGAATACTCGCCCGTGTGAAAGGGGCCTTACAGTTCTGGAATGTATTGTATGAGACTGACATAATAGTGTCAGCGTCATCTAATACATTCCAGAACTGTAAGGGTTACAAAGCATCATAAATCATTATATTGCTATGTGACACAGGCAGTGCTGGGAGTTAAGGCCGGGAGCTGCGCTGCGAGTCCACAGTGAGACAGTCAATCGAGTCCACAGTGAGACAGTCGCTCGAGTCCACAGTGAGACAGTCGCTCGAGTCCACAGTGAGACAGTCGCTCGAGTCCACAGTGAGACAGTCGCTCGAGTCCACAGTGAGACAGTCGCTCGAGTCCACAGTGAGACAGTCGCTCGAGTCCACAGTGAGACAGTCGCTCGTCTGAAAGGGGCCTTAAAGAGGTCATCCAAATCTTATAAGCTGATGACCTATCCCCAGGATAGGTCATCAGTATCTGACCGGTGGGTGTCTGACTCTTGGCATGCCCGCCGATCAGCAAGTTTGCCCTCCACCGATACTGATGAACTATCCTGAGGACAGGTCATCAACATCAGAATCTCGGTAAAACCCTTTAAAGCAGGGTTTCTCAACTCCAGTCCTCGGGACCGACCTACCGGTCAGGATTTGAGAATATCCCACAGAATGAATACCTGTGGTAAGTCCTGATGCATGGACATTAATTATATCACCTGCTCAATACTAGGGAAATCTGAAAACATGACTGGTAGGTGGGTCCCGAGGACCGGAGTTGAGAAACTCTGCTTTAAAGTCACCCCAGATGGAAACACTAGATGCCAAAAGCTGGATGCATTGCACCTAACGTCTCCTCTGGTACTTCATAGGCACAAATCGGGCACAGCAATGGATCTGTCCACAAGCAGATTGAAAAATGCACCTAACTTAGGGCTTGTTCACACGACCATGCAGTGTTTTGCGGTCCGCAAACCACGGATGCTGCCCTTGTGCCTTCTGCAATTTGCGGAACTGAACAGACGGCCCTTTATAGAAATGCCTTTATTTTGCCCACAAAACGGACAAGAATAGAACATAACTCAACTTTTGTGGGACCACAGAACAGAGCAACGGATGCGGAAAGCACACAGAGTGCTGGCTGTCCGCATCTTTTGCGGCCCCATAGAAGTGAATGAGTCCGCACCCGAGCCGCACAAAATGCGGCTCGGATGCGTTCCAAAACCATGGTCGTGTGAACGAGCCCTTATTTTGAACCGATGCAATCACATCAAAGGGAAAGTATACTTGACTGCCAAACAAAGTATGTGAACCCAACCATAAACTACAATAAAAAATATATATAAGTGCAAAGATAGTACTATCTGCATGAAGCGTATTCTGGTAGTGACAAGCTATCTCCTATTCATAGACATACTAGATCAGTTAGGGTCCTACTGCTGGGACCCTCATTGAACATTAGAACGGGGACCCCTTAACCCTTGTGGGCCCCCGAAATGAAGGAAGTGGAAAGTCGGGCACAGATACTGCTGCTCCAATAATCTCTATGGGAGTTCTGGAGACAGCAGAGTACACCTCTCTTTATTTGTCTGCAAAATGCAGACCACAGACCCATTAAAGTCAATGGGTCTGCAAAAAAATGTATTCAACCCGGACGTTATCTGTATTTCGCTGATCTGTGTTTTGTAGACCACAAAATACATATGATCGTGTACATGAGACCTTAAAGGGGTTGTGCCGGGGGTTTACAATGATGATCTCTCCTCAGGATAGGTCATCAAATATCAGATCGGCGTGGCCCCGACACCCGGCGATGAGCTGTTTGAAGAGGAGTGGGTGCTCCACGAGAACACAGCTTCCTCTTCATTACACTGAACTTCATCTCAGAATCGAGTGTAATTACAAGTACTCGCTCCGTTCACTTGAATAGAGAGTACTTGTAATTGCACCGCCTCTGCAAGGGTTCCGATCGGCAGGGGCGCTGGATGTCAGACACCCACCGGTCAGATACTGATGACCTGTCCTGAGGATAGTTCATCAATATAAATTGCTGCACAACCCCTGATGTGCTTGTTCACACATCAGTGATTTTCCACTTTGGGTCAGAGGAAAAAAATCACGGAGACATGCACCACTTTGGTCCTTGATGAGGACTAATCAAGCCCATTGAAGTCTTGGGGTCCATGAAAATCCATTGACACAACACAGATGACATTCGTGTTCTGTCAGTGGTTTTTCACAGAGTATGGCCTCATGCACACGACCATAGTTCGGGACCGCATCCGAGCCGCAGCTTTGGTGGCTCGGATGCGGACCCATTCACTTCAATGGGGCCGCAAAAGATGTGTGCTGTCCGCATCCGTTGCCCCACAGAAAAAATATAGCATGTCCTATTCTTGTCCGTTTTGCGGACAAGAATAGGCATTTCTACAATGGGCCGCCCGTTCCGTTCCGCAAACTGCAGAAGGCACACGGGCGGCTTCCGTTTTTTACGCCTATGGCTACATACACACGACCGTTGTGTGTTTTGCGGTCCGCAAATCGCGTATCCGAAAAACACAGATGGCATCCGTGTGCGTTCCGCAATTTGCGGAACGGCACAGACAGCCTTTACTATAACTGTCTATTCTTGTCCGGACAAGAATAGGACAGGTTATATTTTTTTTGCGGACCATGGAACGGAGCAGCGGATGCGGACAGCACACGGAGTGCTGTCCACATCTTTTGCGGCCCCATTGAAGTGAATGGGTCCGCATCCAAGCCGCCAAAACTGCGGCTCGGATGCAAACCAAAACAACGGCCGTGTGCATGAGGCCTATGGCCTTTTGACAACGACCCTATGTATTTTGCGGTTCGCAAAAAATACGCATTCATTTCTTGTCCGTTCTGTATTTTGCGGAACGGAACAGCCGGCCCATAATAGAACAGTACTATCCTTATCCGTAATGCGGACAATAATAGGACATGTTCTATTTTTTTGCAGAATGGAAATACGGACATACGGAAACGTAATGCACACGGAGCAACTTCCGTTTTTTTGTGGACAAATTGAAATGAATGGTTCCATATACAGACAAATAGTAGTGTAGAAGCAGCACTGTGCGGTCTCAGGATAATGCGTCTATGTCAATGCAGCAGCCTAACCGTAGGCCCTTGATCCATCAGGCCAAATCGTATACGTGTAGAAAAGAAGATGGCTTCGGCAGCATTCCGCAATATCAAAAATACTTTAATCGTACCTCCAGACACAGATGGCAACGAACGTTTCGACTGTGTAACAGTCTTTGTCAAGCCTAATGACACAAAATCTGATAGGCATATATATACCCCCCTCATATAAAATACACACCCCGTTACATCATTAGTGCAGATCACTACACAATAGGATACACATGTTCATACTTTAACTCACAGCTAACGACATGTCCAACGAACTCGTGTAGTTCTCCTCGGCGTTCCCTTATCTGTAATGCGCAGTCGCGTCTCAACCCATCTAAAACCCGGAAGTATCATACGTCGCCATGGCGCCCGGAGGCGCACGTGTCTCTAGCCAATGAGCTGCCAGAGGGCCTCACTGACGTCACAGACTGCGCGTCAACCTCGTAACACTCACCCAAGAGCGCACATCCGTGCGTCGATGGCGTGGGTCACATGAGGTACGCAGCCAGTAACAACATCGCGCAGGTACCGGCGCCATGACAACGAAGACGCCACGATCCACGCTGCTTACTGTGGAGTAAATATGTGCTATCCGTATCCAAAATGAACTGGTTTGTGCAACATATAGACGACACAGATAATAGCCCGATTACAGAGGGACATCAAGCCGGACTGTACATATTCATGATCATAACAGGTATAGGGCAAAAACATATCATAGCAAGTACAGATAGCAATACAAACAGTGTATCCCATGTATACTTCACATATGGATCATCATCATAGCACTTTGACATATAAATTTGGGGACCAATCCCCCGGTGGATGCGCTACATATAGGTTAAAATCATAATGTCCCTATACTAAGAGGACAAAACAATGACACACATCAATCGATGGATGAGACATTGAACTCTAGATTCAAACCAAAGGGTTGAAGGGACCTAAGGGTATGGATCCATTTAAGTTCCTTTTTCCTCAGGATTCCCTTCCTGTCCCCACCCCTTCTCAAATATCCCACGCTATCAATAGCCCGAAATCTCAATTGATTGATAGAATGTTTGCAATCAATGAAGTGTTTGGCAACCGGTTTGTCGAGTGCACCTGTTCTTATTGTACTTTTATGTTTATTAATTCTTTCCCTCAATTCCATCGTAGTCTCACCCACATAGATCAAGCTACATGGGCACTGTATCATGTAAACCACATCTGTGGACTTACATGTATAGTGACCCTTGATTTTAAACCGTTTACCACTATAGGGATGTGTAAAACCGTCGCCTCTCATGATGCCACCACAGTTGCAACAGGAAAGGCAAGGGAAATTACCATTCCTCATTGGTGCTAGTCTTTTCTGTCTTTCGATGTCCTTACCCCCTATATCCGCTTTCACCAATCTATCCCGTAGGTTGGGGCTCCGTTTGTATGCCATCATTGGGGGAACTGAAAATTCAGTGACTGTAGGCAATCCTTTCTGCAGGATCTGCCATTCCTGACGTAGGATGGTGGCTATATTGCCGCTATCACTCCCAAAGATGGATACAAATGGAATTCGGGGGGTCTCATGTTTCTGTGGTTTCTTTACCAAAGTGGAACAACGTTCCATAGATGTAATCCTATGCTTGGTACGGTTAATCAATTTGGTGGGATAACCTCTCTTACTAAACTTATCGCACATCTCATCAACTCTGAATTCAAAGAGGGTGTCATCTGATACGATGCGACGTACTCTAAGTAATTGACTCCACGGAAGGGAGCTTACCATATTCTGAGGGTGACTACTGTCATACATTAACAAGGTGTTCTTGTCTGTAGGTTTTTGGAAGAGATCAGTACAGATCCTTCCATTGAGCACCTGAACTCGGACGTCAAGGAACTGCAGCTCACGGGCAGAATGCATCACGGTGAACTGCAGGTCCCGGACCCCAGAGTTCAGGTGCGCATGGAACTCATCCAACTCAGGCACAGTCCCCGTCCAAATCAAGAAAATGTCGTCGATGTAGCGCCACCAGCACAGGACTCTCTCAAAAAATGTGGAGTGATACACCAGCCGATCCTCCACCTCCGCCATGAAGATGTTTGCGTAGGTGGGGGCCACATTGGACCCCATCGCCACACCCCGCTTTTGCTGGTAGAAGGTGTCCCCGAAGAGAAAATAATTCCTCCTCAGGACCACCTCCAGGAGGGCGAGGATCAGCCGGCGCGCCCCAGGAGAGAGCCCTGTGCCGGCCAGGGCCACATCGACGACATTTAGACCATAAGAGTGATCAATGGATGTATACAGGGATACAACATCAAAACTCACAAGCAAAAACTCCGCCGGCAAATCAAGTGAATTCAGCTTTGTCAAGAAATGGCCAGTATCACTGATATAGGAGGGAGCCGTGGTCGCGTGGATCCGCAACACTTTGTCCAAAAAGATGGATACAGGATTAAAGATGGAACCCCTGCCCGACACTATAGGTCGGCCAGGGGGATCCACAAGACTCTTGTGGATCTTTGGTAATACATATATCACAGGGGTGATCGGATGGCTCACCCGCAGAAAGCTGTTTAGTTCATCGTCAATGACTCCTTGACTAAGAGCCTCATCCAATAACACCCCTATGATATCTGCTATGTCCCACCTCGGATCCTTGCCCAACATCTCATAGACATTAATATCTCCTACCTGTCTTTTGATCTCATCAATATATTTACAGGTGTCCATCACGACCACGGCGCCCCCCTTGTCAGCTGGCTTGATCGTCAATTGCTTGTTGTGTTCCAGTTCAAGAACAGCCCGCCTCTCATCTTGAGATAGGTTGTGTTTGAACTGGTGGGTTCCCTCCACCCTCAATTGCTCGATCCGTTTCCTGACAAAGCTGATGTAGGTTTCAATCACATGGTTGTTTTGCGGTGGAGTAAAGTGACTTTTATTGCGTAAATCGAAGTTTTTGCACATTAAGGTATCAGTGGAAACATCAAGTTGACTAATAGGTACATCAATATTTCTAACTGAAAAAAAAGCCTTCAGTCTCAAGCGTCTAAAGAACTTTTGTAAGTCGAGCTCAAACTCGAACCAGTCCCTTGATGTTGTAGGGCAGAATGTTAGGCCACGGCTTAGCACACTAATTTGTGCTTTGTCAAGCTGGAAGGAAGAGATGTTCACGACCAGGTTCATCATTTCCGCTGTCCGCGTCTCGTTACTCTCCCCTGGATATGGGTGGGGGCCTCTATCGATATTGGGGGAAGGGTTCTTGTTGGATCGGTGGTGTTTCCTACCACCCCTTCTATATCGCCCTCCCCTCTTTTTCTGCTTGGGCCTAAAAAATTAGACGCACCTGATTCGTCAGCGGAATCAGATTCCCCAGTGCTGAAGCCAAATCTGCCTTGATCAAAGCGTTTACCCCCGTCTACGCCTATTAAACCTTTGTGGCTGAGATGACTGCCAGTTGTATATTTTGCCAGACTGGTAATCATCTAAGTCTCTATGCCACTTATCTCTCTTGACGTGTTCCACTTCCAACTTATGTCGTGCAATATGTTGTGTGGTCTTGTCTTTGTATACTGTAAAATCCTCAGCACTCATGAGGTCCTGGATCTGGACTTCCAACTCGGCTGTGGTTTTCCTCAGGTTGTCAACCTCTTTCTGCAAAAAGTCTATGTTTAATAACATTAATTCAAAAGAATATTGATTGTTGATAGCTTCAAAGGCTTTACAAAAATCACCATTCGTCGGGAATAAATTGGGGCGAAGATTAGATCTAAGTCCCCTAGGTATCCTCTGTTGCTTGTAATATTCCCTTAAGGTAATCAAATGTAATTCCATAGTATTCAATCTCTTGAGGTCCTGCTCTACTTTACGTTTCAGGATATCAACAGAGGGGGAGCTTAAAAATGTCACATCACATCCATCTACATTGATAAGTCGCTGTATGTCCTCATCAGTATATACATACATGTGTCTTGACAAAGCACAAATTAGTGTGCTAAGCCGTGGCCTAACATTCTGCCCTACAACATCAAGGGACTGGTTCGAGTTTGAGCTCGACTTACAAAAGTTCTTTAGACGCTTGAGACTGAAGGCTTTTTTTTCAGTTAGAAATATTGATGTACCTATTAGTCAACTTGATGTTTCCACTGATACCTTAATGTGCAAAAACTTCGATTTACGCAATAAAAGTCACTTTACTCCACCGCAAAACAACCATGTGATTGAAACCTACATCAGCTTTGTCAGGAAACGGATCGAGCAATTGAGGGTGGAGGGAACCCACCAGTTCAAACACAACCTATCTCAAGATGAGAGGCGGGCTGTTCTTGAACTGGAACACAACAAGCAATTGACGATCAAGCCAGCTGACAAGGGGGGCGCCGTGGTCGTGATGGACACCTGTAAATATATTGATGAGATCAAAAGACAGGTAGGAGATATTAATGTCTATGAGATGTTGGGCAAGGATCCGAGGTGGGACATAGCAGATATCATAGGGGTGTTATTGGATGAGGCTCTTAGTCAAGGAGTCATTGACGATGAACTAAACAGCTTTCTGCGGGTGAGCCATCCGATCACCCCTGTGATATATGTATTACCAAAGATCCACAAGAGTCTTGTGGATCCCCCTGGCCGACCTATAGTGTCGGGCAGGGGTTCCATCTTTAATCCTGTATCCATCTTTTTGGACAAAGTGTTGCGGATCCACGCGACCACGGCTCCCTCCTATATCAGTGATACTGGCCATTTCTTGACAAAGCTGAATTCACTTGATTTGCCGGCGGAGTTTTTGCTTGTGAGTTTTGATGTTGTATCCCTGTATACATCCATTGATCACTCTTATGGTCTAAATGTCGTCGATGTGGCCCTGGCCGGCACAGGGCTCTCTCCTGGGGCGCGCCGGCTGATCCTCGCCCTCCTGGAGGTGGTCCTGAGGAGGAATTATTTTCTCTTCGGGGACACCTTCTACCAGCAAAAGCGGGGTGTGGCGATGGGGTCCAATGTGGCCCCCACCTACGCAAACATCTTCATGGCGGAGGTGGAGGATCGGCTGGTGTATCACTCCACATTTTTTGAGAGAGTCCTGTGCTGGTGGCGCTACATCGACGACATTTTCTTGATTTGGACGGGGACTGTGCCTGAGTTGGATGAGTTCCATGCGCACCTGAACTCTGGGGTCCGGGACCTGCAGTTCACCGTGATGCATTCTGCCCGTGAGCTGCAGTTCCTTGACGTCCGAGTTCAGGTGCTCAATGGAAGGATCTGTACTGATCTCTTCCAAAAACCTACAGACAAGAACACCTTGTTAATGTATGACAGTAGTCACCCTCAGAATATGGTAAGCTCCCTTCCGTGGAGTCAATTACTTAGAGTACGTCGCATCGTATCAGATGACACCCTCTTTGAATTCAGAGTTGATGAGATGTGCGATAAGTTTAGTAAGAGAGGTTATCCCACCAAATTGATTAACCGTACCAAGCATAGGATTACATCTATGGAACGTTGTTCCACTTTGGTAAAGAAACCACAGAAACATGAGACCCCCCGAATTCCATTTGTATCCATCTTTGGGAGTGATAGCGGCAATATAGCCACCATCCTACGTCAGGAATGGCAGATCCTGCAGAAAGGATTGCCTACAGTCACTGAATTTTCAGTTCCCCCAATGATGGCATACAAACGGAGCCCCAACCTACGGGATAGATTGGTGAAAGCGGATATAGGGGGTAAGGACATCGAAAGACAGAAAAGACTAGCACCAATGAGGAATGGTAATTTCCCTTGCCTTTCCTGTTGCAACTGTGGTGGCATCATGAGAGGCGACGGTTTTACACATCCCTATAGTGGTAAACGGTTTAAAATCAAGGGTCACTATACATGTAAGTCCACAGATGTGGTTTACATGATACAGTGCCCATGTAGCTTGATCTATGTGGGTGAGACTACGATGGAATTGAGGGAAAGAATTAATAAACATAAAAGTACAATAAGAACAGGTGCACTCGACAAACCGGTTGCCAAACACTTCATTGATTGCAAACATTCTATCAATCAATTGAGATTTCGGGCTATTGATAGCGTGGGATATTTGAGAAGGGGTGGGGACAGGAAGGGAATCCTGAGGAAAAAGGAACTTAAATGGATCCATACCCTTAGGTCCCTTCAACCCTTTGGTTTGAATCTAGAGTTCAATGTCTCATCCATCGATTGATGTGTGTCATTGTTTTGTCCTCTTAGTATAGGGACATTATGATTTTAACCTATATGTAGCGCATCCACCGGGGGATTGGTCCCCAAATTTATATGTCAAAGTGCTATGATGATGATCCATATGTGAAGTATACATGGGATACACTGTTTGTATTGCTATCTGTACTTGCTATGATATGTTTTTGCCCTATACCTGTTATGATCATGAATATGTACAGTCCGGCTTGATGTCCCTCTGTAATCGGGCTATTATCTGTGTCGTCTATATGTTGCACAAACCAGTTCATTTTGGATACGGATAGCACATATTTACTCCACAGTAAGCAGCGTGGATCGTGGCGTCTTCGTTGTCATGGCGCCGGTACCTGCGCGATGTTGTTACTGGCTGCGTACCTCATGTGACCCACGCCATCGACGCACGGATGTGCGCTCTTGGGTGAGTGTTACGAGGTTGACGCGCAGTCTGTGACGTCAGTGAGGCCCTCTGGCAGCTCATTGGCTAGAGACACGTGCGCCTCCGGGCGCCATGGCGACGTATGATACTTCCGGGTTTTAGATGGGTTGAGACGCGACTGCGCATTACAGATAAGGGAACGCCGAGGAGAACTACACGAGTTCGTTGGACATGTCGTTAGCTGTGAGTTAAAGTATGAACATGTGTATCCTATTGTGTAGTGATCTGCACTAATGATGTAACGGGGTGTGTATTTTATATGAGGGGGGTATATATATGCCTATCAGATTTTGTGTCATTAGGCTTGACAAAGACTGTTACACAGTCGAAACGTTCGTTGCCATCTGTGTCTGGAGGTACGATTAAAGTATTTTTGATATTGCGGAATGCTGCCGAAGCCATCTTCTTTTCTACATGGTTCCATATACAGTCCACAAAAAAAAAAAAAAAAAAAAAAAAAAAGGAACGGACACGGAAAGGAAATACGTTTGTGTGCATGAGCCCTATTGGTAAGAGATGCTCTGGAGATTCATTTTCAGCTGGGCAGTGTCCGTGGAATACAGATGACACCAAGAGGCAAAAAACAGACACATGTATTCTTCACGGATAGCTTCGCGGGTGAAACACGGACGGATTTTCCATGGACGTCAATCGTTCTCAGAAATGTGAACAAGGCCTAAAAGTGCTGAAAAACACCACAAAATACCCATTTGTGATTTCAGTCTTACGGATGTATTATGCATCCAAATTTTGGGTAAGTGTCCTGGCCCAATCATGAGTTTATGGGCCAAGCCTCAAGAGCTTGCACCAGTTTTCAGCCACTTAGGAGGATAATTTTCTTTTGGAATAGATTTGGAGTTGAAAATGGCGTAAGCATATCCTCTGTATTTCTAATCTCCTGAGAGACGGTCTCAGCTTGAGTTTGCACCACTGCAGATTTCCACCGCAGGTTTTAACTTTTTGCAATACGCAGGGTGAAATCCACAGTGGATATTCCGCCCTATGTGGCTGTACCCTTAGGCCTCTTTCACACGAACGATACGGATGCGTTCATGGAAACTCGCACCATTTTTCAAGCAACTTCAGTCAGTTTTGTCTGCGATTGCGTTCAGTTTTTTCCCTGCGGGTGCAATGCGTTTTGATGCGGTTTTCACACGGGTGATAAAAACTGAAGGTTTACAAACAACATCCCTTAGCAACTATCAGTGAAAAACGCATCGCATCCACACTTGCTTGCGGATGAAATGCGTTTTACTGAAGCCCCATTCACTTCTATGGGGCCAGGGCTGCGTGAAAAAAATGCGCTCATGAACACAGACCCATTGAAATGAATGGGTCAGGAATCAGTGCGGGTGCTATGCGTTCATGTCATGCATGCCACCCATGCAGAAAACTTGCTTGTGTGAAAGGGGCCTTAGGTGACATGCACAGGTTGAGTATTGCACACAGATTCGCGCAGCAAACCCGCATGTAGCAAATTTGCTGCGCAATGCAAAGGGTGAAATCTGGGGCAAAATCGCACCATGTGAATTCTGCCGATGATTTGTTGCAGAAGTGCAGAAAAATCTGAATGAAAAACTAAATATAAATTCCCATGTGCATGAGGCCTGCATGTGCTACTTTATTCATTTGGCGGATGTTATACACGAAGGGTCAGATTTATCAATGAATTTTTTCCAGTCTTCTTTTTGTTTCCTCTCCCACTGGTCACTGGGAAGCAGTTTAAGGAGTCTCATAATCATCATGGTGGATTTGCGTGCGGTAATGTGGAGATTTCCTCTTAAAGGGGTATTCCCAACACATACAATGGGGGCATATCGTTAACAGGAGAACGGAGCAGGGAGAGCTGTGGCTGGAGATCCCCGGGTTTCCCGGGGTCCATCCACCACCAAGCACTGCTCCCCGCTGCTCCCTTATAAGTGAATGGGAGCGCACCGCGCAGGCACGGCCCCTGCTCCCATTCATTTCTATGGGAGACGGAAATAGCCAAGCCAGCGCTTGGCTATTTCCGGCAGCTCCATTTAAATGGAGGCTGGCTGTGCATGCGCAGTGCGCCCTCCATTAATTTCCCAGCTTTTTTCTCGTTGTAGGTGGGACCCGCACCTATCAGACAATGGGGGCATATCCTAGTGATATGCCCTCATTGTATGTGATGGCAAAACCCCTTTAAGGGGTCACTGCACACACAACATTTCGCTCTGGTGCTTTTTACTCTTGGTTGATTATTAGTGACGTTCTTTGCAAAACAACTGTGTGGATGGCATGTCGTGTTTTTTTCAGGTATTTTTTTCCCTATAGAAAATGGGATGGAAAAGCACCTGAATTCCTGAAACGATACTGATAAATAGGTTAGAAGGTGGAAAATCACTTTATAGGGGTTATTCAGGAAATGATAATGATGACCTATACTCCGAATAGGTCATCATTATCACATCAGCGGGGGTCCGAGTCTAAGTACCCCTGCCGATAAGCCATTTCAGGGAGCCGCCACGCTCACCAGAGCTCTGGGGAGTGCCATTAGTTACCGCCAGCTTTGGCTACTTTCACACTAGCGTTAATATTTTCTGGTATTGAGATCCATCATAGGGTCTCAATACTGGAAAAAAACACTTCCGTTTTGTCCCCATTCATTGTCAACGGGGACAAGACTGAACTAAACAGAAGGGGGTGCGCCAAAATGCATTCCGTTCCGTTCTCATACCGGAGAGCAAACCACAGCATGCTGTGAATTGCTTTCCGTCCTGGCCCACAATGCAAGTCAATGGGGACGGATCAGTTTTCTCTGCCACAATCGAAAACTGATCCATCCCCCACTGACTTTCAATGGAGTTCAGGACAGATCCATCTTGGCTATGTTAAAAATAATACAACTGGATCCATTCATATTGGATGCAGATGGGTGTATTATCAGTAACGGAAGCGTTTTTGCTGAACCCTGCCAGATGCTGCAAAAACGCTAATGTGAAAGTAGCCTTTCCAAGCACAGCGCGGTACATTGTATAGTGGCTGTGTCTGGTATTGCAGCTCAACCTCATTCACTTCAATGGGGCTGAGCTGCGTCTAGGCCATGTGACCTATGTACGCAGATGTCACATGGCCTAGGAAGAGTGCCGGCCCCTTCTAACAGCTGATCCGCGGGGGTCCCAGGTGTCAGACCCCCACCGATTTGATACTGATGACCTATCCAGAGGAAAGGTGATCGACATAAATTCCTGGATAACCCCTTTAAGGGTACATCGCTTTCTTCTGCAGAAAACAGCATATGGCAGTGCCCTAAAAGAACACTGAACATAGCCGAAAAACATTTCCAGTACAACCCCCATCAGGACTGTCAGAAGAAAACATCGAAAAGTCAGTTGTGCCTTGCAGACGATTTCATTGTGGCGACTGTACTCGGCAATAGTAGACTGGAGGGGCACCTTAGCCGTTTGCCGAACGCTCCTTCAGGTGACACCTACTCCTGCCGCTCTTTCAATCCACAGCCCACTCAGCAACAGGGAGAGGGGTGTAAGCTGCTGCCAGACACCTCTCCCCAAGGACAAGAGGATAGGGCAGACTGAAACCGAACTGCCTGATCCTTATCTTGCCTGACATCTGCCGTCAGGGGAGAGTCAGGAGACCCCGTACACCAGGCCTGGCCAACCTGTGGCTCTCCAGCTGTTGTAAAACTACAATTCCCACCATGCCCTGCTGTAGGCTGATAGATGTAGGCAGTCTGGGCATGCTGGGAGTTGTAGTTTTGCAACATCTGGAGAGCCTCAGGTTGGCCATCCCTGCCGTACACATTAGCTTGGGTGGTTCAGCTGACATTTATCCACCGTGTATGGCCCGATTCCTAAGCAATTCTGGCCTCAGTAAAAGTTTTCTTATTTTTCTTAATAGTTTCCCTAGTTCGCCTCCATCGATATTCATTTAACTTCAGCACAGAACACTGCAGCATATTTTTGGCACATGAGATGGCAGAACAGGCAGAGTAGACGCTAATGTCTGTAAAGCGCTTTTGGAATACAGTAGCGCTATATAGGCGTGTTAAATAAATAAATAGGAATGGGGTTGTTTTCTGCAGTTTTTTCCTATAGGCATCAAAACTGGAGGGAAAAAATGTATGTTTTAAATATTACAAAATAAAGTGTATCTAAACCTTTAAAACAGTTACTACTAAAAGTGTCTCACAATGTATTTTTGTAATATACTTTATTTTTCTGTTTTACCTACAAAATAGGCGCCAGAAGTTCAGACGGTGTAGAATAGGTATTCTTGTACATGGTATACCGGTCGGGCCGCAGTGGGCACTGTACAGACAGGAGCACATAGCGCTGCACATGCCTGTGCCAGCTCTGACGGTCTATGCCAGGCTTGAGCAGAGCGGGCACAGTAAGGAGTAGTGACTCGATAGGCAGAGTTCCTGCCTGCACCCGCTGGCTCCGCTCTGCTCCAGCCTTCCTGAGCACATCTGTACGGATTCTAAACCGCTATGGGCACCTGAATGCCTATTTCATAAGGAAAACATAAAATTAATAAATTACAAAAATCCATTCTATGTTCAATCGTAAGTAATTGTAAACTGCCGAGCATGGCACAAATCACTCGAAATACGGAGCAAAAGCTTAATAAAATTGTGGCAAATGCCTAATCCACCTACAATACAGGCACAGTCACGCCACTATTCTGGCGCAGAGCATTTACCACCTACAGGGTTAGTAAAGCCGCCCCCCATGTGAAGGAGGTCGGAGTGTCCTGGACCTGGACTAGGAATGCCGCACTACTGCCTTCTTGTCCAGGCGTTATTTACCACCTACAGGGTTAGTAAAGCCGCCCCCCCATGTGAAGGAGGTCGGAGTGTCCTGGACCTGGACTAGGAATGCCGCACTACTGCCTTCTGGTCCAGGCGTTATTTACCACCTATAGGGTTAGTAAAGCCGCCCCCCATGTGAAGGAGGTCGGAGTGACCTGGACTAGGAATGCCGCACTACTGCCTTCTTGTCCAGGTGTTATTTACCACCTACAGGGTTAGTAAAGCCGCCCCCCCCCCATGTGAAGGAGGTCGGAGTGTCCTGGACCTGGACTAGGAATGCCGCACTACTGCCTTCTTGTCCAGGCGTTATTTACCACCTACAGGGTTAGTAAAGCCGCCCCCCCATGTGAAGGAGGTCGGAGTGACCTGGACTAGGAATGCCGCACTACTGCCTTCTTGTCCAGGCGTTATTTACCACCTACAGGGTTAGTAAAGCCGCCCCCCCCCCCCCCCCCATGTGAAGGAGGTCGGAGTGTCCTGGACCTGGACTAGGAATGCCGCACTACTGCCTTCTTGTCCAGGCGTTATTTACCACCTACAGGGTTAGTAAAGCCGCCCCCCCATGTGAAGGAGGTCGGAGTGTCCTGGACCTGGACTAGGAATGCCGCACTACTGCCTTCTTGTCCAGGCGTTATTTACCACCTACAGGGTTAGTAAAGCCGCCCCCCCCCCATGTGAAGGAGGTCGGAGTGTCCTGGACCTGGACTAGGAATGCCGCACTACTGCCTTCTTGTCCAGGCGTTATTTACCACCTATAGGGTTAGTAAAGCCGCCCCCCCCCCATGTGAAGGAGGTCGGAGTGTCCTGGACCTGGACTAGGAATGCCGCACTTCTGCCTTCTTGTCCAGGCGTTATTTACCAAGCAAACCCTCTAAAATTTCTGCCGAGAAACACCTCCCTACTGGTCAGGGTATGTTTACATGCGGCAGATGAAAGCCTGTTCCGTATTTCTGCCACATAGATCTGTGTAAACTCCATGCAGATAGAAGTCTCTGCCGCAAACTCGCCGCGTGTGAATATGGACAAACGACCGCCCGGGTTGCGCATGTCCAGGTCTATCTTACCACCTGTTCTGTAGCAGATGTTACAGCAGCACCTTATAAACACCTGCTCCTGGGCTATAACTCCCATCTGGCACACCTGCTGGGAGTCCTGATCCCACAAGCCTGGACACATGGTAAACAACCTTATCACTTCAGTCCAGTCAGTCACTGAGCACACAGATCCTAGCACCCAAGGTCATTCCAGAGGTTTAGATCAGCCACCTCATAGTAAAACCATGATCACCAGGGTGCAACATTCAGTGCACGGCTGCACCAGAAGCGCTCAGGTACCTGTAAGGTGTGAACTGTGCGCACACACGTACACCCACCGTCCTGTCACAAAGTTGACTAGACTTTTCAGCCTGCCTCCATCCTCGGCAGGTCTCCTGCTTCACATCCTCACATGACAGAGAACATGGGAGCTCACTCACCTTTCTCAGGAGTCCCCTCTGCTGTGAAGTTATTCCAGTATCCTCTAAGCTCTGCTGTGCGGCTCCCTCCCTCACCAAGGTGACCACCCCTTCCTTCTTTTGTTGAGAGGAATCCCAAATCTGGCCAGACGCCACACTGCCATCTACTGTGCGAGCAAGGGCTCTGCATCAAGCCGCAGACTAGTGGCCGAGCCAGTTCTCTGTCCTCCGTGTCCCCCGGATGAACCTCATCAAGTGCTTAAAGGGGAATTCCATTAAAATGTGGTATTATAGGGAAATATGTCAGAAAGGTTAAGTTTCTTAAAGTTTTTCCATCGTCTACTGCTTCACATCATGTTGAGTGCTGTCAGTATGGAGATGAAGTCATAATACGGTGTACCTGAATTGAGGGGAACTATATCCCTAAGGCCTATTGCACACGACCGTATGTCTTTTTCAGTGTTTTGCGGTCCGTTTTAAACGGATCCGTTGTTCCGTTTTTTGTTTCCGTTGTGTTTCCGTTTCCGTTCCGTTTTTCCGTTCCGTTTTTCCGTATGGCAAATACAGTATACAGTAATTTCATAGAAAAAAAT
Source organism: Bufo bufo (assembly GCF_905171765.1). Classification (NCBI taxonomy): domain Eukaryota; kingdom Metazoa; phylum Chordata; class Amphibia; order Anura; family Bufonidae; genus Bufo; species Bufo bufo. The sequence continues at coordinate 644,418,506 of NC_053389.1, forward strand.
GGGCTGGGCATAACATTTTCAATAGATGGATCCGCAAAAAACGGAACGGATACGGAAGACATACGGATGCACTTCCGTATGCATTCCGTTTTTTTGCGGACCCATAGACTTTAATGGAGCCACGGAACGTGATTTGCGGCCAAATATAGGACATGTTCTATGTTAAAACGGAACGGAAAAACGGAAAAACGGAAACGGAATGCATACGGAGTACATTCCGTTTTTTTTGCGGACCCATTGAAATCAATGGTTCCGTATACGGACCGTATACGGACCGCAAAAAACGGCCAGTAAACGGGAAAAAAAAACGGCCGTGTGAATGAGGCCTAACTCACTATATTAACACGATCCTGCTATTAAGCATCTTTGCTGTCCACCTATTACCATCTGGATTCTAATCTATGAACTATACCCTACCATCTGACAATTATAGAATAGTGGATTTATCAGTTACACTATTGTTTTCTATGGAAAGTGTGGACCTCTAATTCAGCTTTTGTCTGGATCCTATTCAGCGGGTCGTGTATCATTAGGCTTGTGCAATCATCAGGCAGCGTATTTAAGATTGCGCATACATTTGTTTTCATGTCTGGTGTTTGATATTGTTGCGCCATTATATTATATTATTTTATCATCATCATTGTTTTATCTTATTGTTCAAGTGGATATTTCTATGCAATTTTATAAATTTTAGAATTTTTCCCATTTAGTGAGTGCCCTTCCACATTCCAATTTAATTTAGCTTCTCTTGGGATGGGCGAGTCCAGTGAAGTGTGCACCCATTTTATTGTACCCAATTGGTGAGCCACCGATCACACATAACCTATAAAAAAAATATGATGTTTTAGTGTCTCCATATTCCGAGAGCCATAGTTTTTTTCAGTTTTTGGGCGATAGGGTCTCATTTTTTGCGGGATGACTGTTTGATTGGCACTATTTTGGGGTGCCTATGACTTTTTGATCGCTTGCTATTACACTTTTTGTGATGTAAGGTGACAAAAAATGGTTTATTTAGCACAGTTTTTATTTTTATTTTTTTACGGTGTTTATCTGAGGGGTTAGGTCATGTGATATTTTTATAGAGCCGGTCGATACGGATGCGGCGATACCTAATATGTATACTATTTTTTATTTATGTAAGTTTTACACAATAATATCATTTTTGAAACAAAAAAAATTATGTTTTAGTGTCTCCATATTCTGAGCCATAGTTTTTTTATTTTTTGGGCGATTGTCTCAGGTAGGGGCTCATTTTTTGCAGGATGAGGTGACGGTTAGATTGGTACTATTTATGTGGGCAAACGCCTTTTTTATCGCTTGCTGTTGTTCTTTTTGTAATGTAAGGTGACAAAAAAATTGTTTATTTAGCACAGTTTTTATTTTTTATGGTGTTCATCTGAGGGGTTAGTTCATGTGATATGTTAATAGATCTGGTCGATACGGACGCGGCGATACCTAATATGTCTACTTTTTTTCCCCCTATTTTTTAACAGTTTTTTTTAAACTTTATTTGGGGAAAATGACGTTTTTGTTTATTTTTGCTTTTAATTTTTGGGGGGGAAAACTTTATTTTTTCAACTTTATTTTAACTTTATTTTTTGTCCCACTTTGGGACTTGAGCTTTTGGGGGTCTAATCCCTTTTACAATGCATTCCAATACTTCTGTATTGGAATGCATTGGCTGTATGAGTAATACTATGAGTATTACTCATACAGATTCCGGCCTGTGAGATCCAGGGGGCTGGATATCACAGGCTCGTCACCGGAAGGCAGCGCAGATGCCTAAGGAAGGCATCGCGCTGCCTTCCATGCCATCGGGTCCCCCCTACAGCCGCATGGGGACCCGATGGCACCTCCGATCACCGCCGTCGCATAAGGTAAAAGCCGCAAACCGCAGGTCTGAATTGACCTGCGGTTTGCGGCGATCGCCGACACGGGGGGTTCACGGGACCCCCCTCCGGCGTTGTGATAGGATGCCCTCTGAATGATTTCAGCGGACATCCTGTTCCGATCACCGCCCGCAGCGCCGCAATCTAGTTTTAAACTTAGGACGTACCGGTACGCCCTGAGTCCTTAAGGACTCGGCAAACATGGTGTACCGGTACGTCCTAAGTCCTTAAGGGGTTAAAGGGAACCTGTCACCGGGATTTTGGGTATATAGCTGAGGACATGGGTTGCTAGATGGCCGCTAGCACATCCGCAATACCCAGTCCCCATAGCTCTCTGTGCTTTTATTGTGTAAAAAAACCGATTTGATACATATGCTAATTAACATAAAAGAGTCATATCTTACCTGTGTGACCAGAGAAGAGTCATATTTACAAGCTCTGACTCATCTCAGGTTAATTTGCATATGTATCAAATCGTTATTTTTTACACAATAAAAGCACACAGAGCTATGGGGACTGGGTATTGCGGATGTGCTAGTGGCCATCTAGCAACCCATGTCCTCAGCTCTATACCCAAAATCCAGGTGACAAGTTCCCTTTAAGGCAATGCAAGCCCAGGAGGGGACAAGCAACCAAAATGCACTTTAGAGGCAGGGCCTCTGGACCTAGCAGAGCAGGCAGCGCTCTGCTAGCCAACATAGAACCTTTCCCCAGGAGGGGGTAGGCTAGACTGACTCACCAACACTAAACTCCCCCTGTCTCTCAGAGAGGGTTAGAGACTGGAAGGAAAAGTTCCAGACTCTGCTAAGGCTCTGCGAAGTGTTTGCTTCCACCTGCTGGCAGACCAGGCACATTACATGAACTAAAAGAAGGAAATCCAGCGGCTCACCCCTGTCTCGTATGGGTAGGTGCTCACCCTCTAGTCCTACCCTCAGGACTGGAAAGAAGTGATAAAGTATGCAGAAATGAGGGGGCACACTCAAGAGAGAACCACTAGATGGATGATGGCATAATATTTTATTACTCTAAAAACAAACCCCTAAAAATATATAAAAAACAATCATAAAATAGCATATATTAATGCAGCAATCCTATAGTGCATGACAAGCGGTGCTACACATATATGACAAATACCATATGATATATAACATGCAGCAATATAACAATGCGTGACACGCTAGTGGTATGGAACCATATGTGATAGTCCTGTAGCCGTCCTATTGATAATAGGTAGAATGTCAGCACTTTCATGCATAAATGTCCCACTGAGACTTGATGGTGATGGTGCTATGACCAAATGTCCCAAAAGATGATGCCACTACAATTAGGGCAGTGTAGCTAAATCCAATAGGACAGTTGAATACCAGTGTCCGGTATTGTGGATGTACAAAATACGTACATATATTAGATACTGGAGCTACTTACTATATCACGCCGCCTGTAGTGTCCCGGTCTCACCCCACCTTCTTGCTGCTTGACCGCAGCGTTGATTCCCCAGGTGGCCGAACGCGGCCGAACGTGGCGTCCCACGTGACCTGGTTGATTAGGGTTCCGGGTTGGCGCTTCCCTGACGTCACTAATGTGCGACTGTGACTCTGGCTGTAGCTCCGTACCGGAGATGTAATGGAAATATATCTCTTATACTTGGAACTTCTGGCTTTTTGTTCTTTACTCTTCTTATTGAATCCACGCTCACTCCGTGCTACCAGACGCGTTTCAGGGTCTACACCCCTTCCTCAGTGGCCACCGAGTGAGTGGATTCTCACTCTTTTAAAAGGTGTTGTCCCACCCACAATTGTGTTCTTTTGTGCTTGACTCAATATGTGGGGTGGATTTTGATTGCTGATAAATCATGTTAAAACATATATAAATGACGTAAAATAATAAATATAGCATCCCCACATGTAATACTATATAAAAACACTTAAAAAAACAGCTCTGGATGAAGACTGCAAGGTCAGATTATCATTTTGGGAAAAAACGCATCAAAACCGCATCAGTGTGAACTGCGTTTTGCATGCGTTTTTTATGTAATTATCAATTATAGGGTCTAACAGTGTTTCTAAACGGATAACACCAAAAATAACATCATTATATAATGTGTTCTCCGTGTAATTTCATATTTGGTGATCCTAAATATATATATTCCCAGATTGGGTAGTATGTCGTATAGGGGAGGAGCCATCCAGTGGGGAGGGGAGATCACAATGTCGATAATCGACCAAACTGCGATGTCCCATCCCCCCCGGACGACCCCCCAACAATCACAGGAACCCGAACACCTCCATCTCGGCATTGAGGCCCCTGGGAATGATGGTATCATACTCGAAGATTCTGCGGGATTCTTGTCTCGACATGTGTGCAATATGGTTACCTCCTCTCCACATTTTTTTGACTCTTTCTATAGCTGTGAATTTTAGACTAGTTGGATCACAGTTGTGTTGAATTTTAAAATGTTTCGATAAGGAATGTGTTTCTAAACCTTTTTTAATGTTTGCCACATGTTCCGCTATCCTCTTTTTGAGTGTTCTTTTGGTCCTGCCTATGTACTGTTTCTTACATCCACATTCTAATAGGTAGATGACATCCGTGGAGTCACAGGTTAAACATTCTTGTATTTCTAAGCTGAAAGAGTTTACTGTGGATGTAACCTTTGTTGTTTTTTTAGGAAAATTTGTCATTTTACAATTTGCGCACCTTCCACATTTAAAAAACCCATTAGTTGTTAACCAATTGTTTTTTGTTATTTGTTGTTTCTCTTTCTTAATTTTTACGGTTGGGGCTATTTTGCCTGCTAAATTATTGGCCCTTGTATATGTTATTTTCGGTACGTCACTCAGTAATGGGCCAATTATCTTATCATTCAGCAGATGACCCCAATGTTTGCGAATGCTCCTCTCCATCACTCTATACTGGGAATTGAACGGGAGGATAATTCTCAGTGTTTCATCTCGTAATTGTGATGGACCTGTCTCAAAGAAACTTTTTCTTTCCATCTTCTTCACCTTTTCCAGTGATTTGTCTATAATCTGGACTGGGTAATCTCTTTCCAATAATTGCTGTTTTAGGCCGGTGGCCTCTTCATCAAATTTGCTGTCCATCGTACAGTTGCGCTTCAGTCTGCGGAACTGGCTAGTTGGTATATTGATAAGCCACCGCGGAAGATGGCAACTTGCAAATCTGATGAAGCTATTTTTGGCCACCGGCTTAAAGAATGTATTACAGCATAATTGTTCTTCCCTAATCCATATCTCCAAATCTAAAAATTCTACCTTTTCTTTACTAATGGTTGGACTAAATATGAGGTTCTTGTCATTTTTATTGATATCACTGAGAAATAGATCCAGAGATTCAGCTGTGTCTCGCCAGATGAACAAAATGTCATCAATGTACCGCCGCCATAGCACCAGATCCGTCCCCAGCCTGGGAGCAATGATCTCTCTCTCCCATTGAGCCAAGAAAAGGTTGGCATAGCTGGGGGCGAATCTGGTGCCCATGGCGGTCCCGGTACACTGCAAATAGAACTCCCTTTCAAAAGAAAAATAGTTGTGGGCCAATATATATCCTACTCCCTCTAACAGGAAATCTAATTGTTCCACAGGGAGCCCAGCATCTCCCGACAATTGCTCGTGTAATGCCTGTATCCCCCTGGTATGCTCAATAACCGTATAGAGGGATCCAACATCCAGTGTCCCCAAGATCCATCCATCTACCCATTTGACATTTTCAAGTGTTTTGATGATGTCTGTAGTGTCTCGAATATATGATGGTACTCGTTTTACATATGGTTGGAGCCACTGGTCAATGTATTTGGATAAATTACAGGATATGGATTGGATACCCGACACAATCGGGCGACCTGGAGGTGCTTCCAGGTTCTTATGGATCTTGGGGACACAATAGAACATGGGGATCCTCCCCTCAGTGTCCAGAATAAATTTTGCTTCCTGATCGGAAAGAAAGCCAGCTCCTACCCCCCTTCCACAATAATCTTTAAGAATATTATAGTATTCCTGTGTTGGGTCTCCTTTTAATCTTTGGTAGGTATTCTCTGATCTTAGCTGTCTGTAACATTCTTCTGTGTAATCTCTAGTGTTGAGTATCACGACAGCTCCACCCTTATCGGCTGGCCTAATTGTGATATTATTGGCCTCTTGTAGGGATTTTATGGCCTTAATTTCTTCTCTGTTCAGATTCGCATTGATCCTGCGACTTTTTATCCTCCTCAAATCTCGTTCCACATTATTTTTAAAAGTGGCCATTTCACTACTGATCTCCTGCCTAGGATATTTCTTTGATCTCACCTTCAGATCTGTATGTAAATATTTACTTGTGTTACCTCCTATATCCATCTCCCTATTAATGGGATTTTTGAGAAAATATTTTTTAAGACAAAGACGTCTAATGAACTTCTCCACTCCTATGTATGTTGCAAATTTGTCCATAGAGTTCGTCGGAGCAAACTTTAAACCTTTATTAAGAAGCTGCACCTGGATGTCAGTCAGTACAGCCTCACTGATGTTGATTACATTGGTGGTTGGTGCTATTAATTTTTGTGCTTTCTTCTTATGTGCATGTCGTCCTCTCCGAATTGTTCGTTGTGATTGTGCCTTTGTGACCTGTTCATTGTTGGTGTGTAATGGTGTGTTGTGTCCTGATAGTGTCTGTGTTCCTGTCTGTGTGTCTGGTAATTCCCTCTGTTCTGTGTGTGCTCCCTCGGACGCTCCCTCAAATTGTATTCGTGGACATAACCCTGTGTTTTGTGATTGTGTTTCTTTGACTCTTGTCGTGGTGGGGTGGGAGTGCGTGTGTTCCTTATTCGTGCTTTGTGGTGTGGTGGTGTGAAGTCTAAAAAATGTGGTGTTGACAATGTTTCAAACCTATTTGAGATTGGTACATTCTCAAATTGGCTTAGTGTATCAATGTGTGCAACCTCCCTCTGTTTATAAACCTCAGTGGCTTCTTTTCTTTCCATATGGTTTAATTTCCTGGATTTTTTCCCTATTATTTCCCTTTCTAATGCATCTAAATTTTTGCAAATTCTTTCATGCCATTTGTGAACTGCATCAGTATCTGGGAATGTTTCCATTTCTCTTTTGAGAATATCTATTTGCCCTGTCATTTCTTCTGTCATTTGTATCCTTCTTTTGATGATCATTTGGACAAGGGCTCCCGACTGTGCTTTCAGGAAATCATCCCATTCTTTTTTGAATTTGTCACTCACCAGATCAGATGCAGGTGTCTTGGCGAGTGACAAACCCCTAGGGATGAAGCCCCTGTCCAGATATTGCGTAAGGGATCTAATCTCCCACTTGTTACGCAGTTGACGTTGCAGAGTCCTCTCCAGAACTTTAAAAACATCATCCATTGATCTTGTTGTTTCTATTGATGCCTCCCCTTCTATATTGAAGGTGAAAGCCTCAATTTTCTTGTATTTATTATCTAGGTGTTCCCAGATGTCCATATCAAAGAGAGGGGGAGCTCAACTGTTGAGGGTAATGCAATAAACCAAAAGAAGGAAATCCAGCGTTCAATTCCCAGTATAGAGTGATGGAGAGGAGCATTCGCAAACATTGGGGTCATCTGCTGAATGATAAGATAATTGGCCCATTACTGAGTGACGTACCGAAAATAACATATACAAGGGCCAATAATTTAGCAGGCAAAATAGCCCCAACCGTAAAAATTAAGAAAGAGAAACAACAAATAACAAAAAACAATTGGTTAACAACTAATGGGTTTTTTAAATGTGGAAGGTGCGCAAATTGTAAAATGACAAATTTTCCTAAAAAAACAACAAAGGTTACATCCACAGTAAACTCTTTCAGCTTAGAAATACAAGAATGTTTAACCTGTGACTCCACGGATGTCATCTACCTATTAGAATGTGGATGTAAGAAACAGTACATAGGCAGGACCAAAAGAACACTCAAAAAGAGGATAGCGGAACATGTGGCAAACATTAAAAAAGGTTTAGAAACACATTCCTTATCGAAACATTTTAAAATTCAACACAACTGTGATCCAACTAGTCTAAAATTCACAGCTATAGAAAGAGTCAAAAAAATGTGGAGAGGAGGTAACCATATTGCACACATGTCGAGACAAGAATCCCGCAGAATCTTCGAGTATGATACCATCATTCCCAGGGGCCTCAATGCCGAGATGGAGGTGTTCGGGTTCCTGTGATTGTTGGGGGGTCGTCCGGGGGGGATGGGACATCGCAGTTTGGTCGATTATCGACATTGTGATCTCCCCTCCCCACTGGATGGCTCCTCCCCTATACGACATACTACCCAATCTGGGAATATATATATTTAGGATCACCAAATATGAAATTACACGGAGAACACATTATATAATGATGTTATTTTTGGTGTTATCCGTTTAGAAACACTGTTAGACCCTATAATTGATAATTACATAAAAAACGCATGCAAAACGCAGTTCACACTGATGCGGTTTTGATGCGTTTTTTCCCAAAATGATAATCTGACCTTGCAGTCTTCATCCAGAGCTGTTTTTTTAAGTGTTTTTATATAGTATTACATGTGGGGATGCTATATTTATTATTTTACGTCATTTATATATGTTTTAACATGATTTATCAGCAATCAAAATCCACCCCACATATTGAGTCAAGCACAAAAGAACACAATTGTGGGTGGGACAACACCTTTTAAAAGAGTGAGAATCCACTCACTCGGTGGCCACTGAGGAAGGGGTGTAGACCCTGAAACGCGTCTGGTAGCACGGAGTGAGCGTGGATTCAATAAGAAGAGTAAAGAACAAAAAGCCAGAAGTTCCAAGTATAAGAGATATATTTCCATTACATCTCCGGTACGGAGCTACAGCCAGAGTCACAGTCGCACATTAGTGACGTCAGGGAAGCGCCAACCCGGAACCCTAATCAACCAGGTCACGTGGGACGCCACGTTCGGCCGCGTTCGGCCACCTGGGGAATCAACGCTGCGGTCAAGCAGCAAGAAGGTGGGGTGAGACCGGGACACTACAGGCGGCGTGATATAGTAAGTAGCTCCAGTATCTAATATATGTACGTATTTTGTACATCCACAATACCGGACACTGGTATTCAACTGTCCTATTGGATTTAGCTACACTGCCCTAATTGTAGTGGCATCATCTTTTGGGACATTTGGTCATAGCACCATCACCATCAAGTCTCAGTGGGACATTTATGCATGAAAGTGCTGACATTCTACCTATTATCAATAGGACGGCTACAGGACTATCACATATGGTTCCATACCACTAGCGTGTCACGCATTGTTATATTGCTGCATGTTATATATCATATGGTATTTGTCATATATGTGTAGCACCGCTTGTCATGCACTATAGGATTGCTGCATTAATATATGCTATTTTATGATTGTTTTTTATATATTTTTAGGGGTTTGTTTTTAGAGTAATAAAATATTATGCCATCATCCATCTAGTGGTTCTCTCTTGAGTGTGCCCCCTCATTTCTGCATACTTTATCACTTCTTTCCAGTCCTGAGGGTAGGACTAGAGGGTGAGCACCTACCCATACGAGACAGGGGTGAGCCGCTGGATTTCCTTCTTTTGGTTTATTGCATTACCCTCAACAGTTGAGCTCCCCCTCTCTTTGATATGGACATCTGGGAACACCTAGATAATAAATACAAGAAAATTGAGGCTTTCACCTTCAATATAGAAGGGGAGGCATCAATAGAAACAACAAGATCAATGGATGATGTTTTTAAAGTTCTGGAGAGGACTCTGCAACGTCAACTGCGTAACAAGTGGGAGATTAGATCCCTTACGCAATATCTGGACAGGGGCTTCATCCCTAGGGGTTTGTCACTCGCCAAGACACCTGCATCTGATCTGGTGAGTGACAAATTCAAAAAAGAATGGGATGATTTCCTGAAAGCACAGTCGGGAGCCCTTGTCCAAATGATCATCAAAAGAAGGATACAAATGACAGAAGAAATGACAGGGCAAATAGATATTCTCAAAAGAGAAATGGAAACATTCCCAGATACTGATGCAGTTCACAAATGGCATGAAAGAATTTGCAAAAATTTAGATGCATTAGAAAGGGAAATAATAGGGAAAAAATCCAGGAAATTAAACCATATGGAAAGAAAAGAAGCCACTGAGGTTTATAAACAGAGGGAGGTTGCACACATTGATACACTAAGCCAATTTGAGAATGTACCAATCTCAAATAGGTTTGAAACATTGTCAACACCACATTTTTTAGACTTCACACCACCACACCACAAAGCACGAATAAGGAACACACGCACTCCCACCCCACCACGACAAGAGTCAAAGAAACACAATCACAAAACACAGGGTTATGTCCACGAATACAATTTGAGGGAGCGTCCGAGGGAGCACACACAGAACAGAGGGAATTACCAGACACACAGACAGGAACACAGACACTATCAGGACACAACACACCATTACACACCAACAATGAACAGGTCACAAAGGCACAATCACAACGAACAATTCGGAGAGGACGACATGCACATAAGAAGAAAGCACAAAAATTAATAGCACCAACCACCAATGTAATCAACATCAGTGAGGCTGTACTGACTGACATCCAGGTGCAGCTTCTTAATAAAGGTTTAAAGTTTGCTCCGACGAACTCTATGGACAAATTTGCAACATACATAGGAGTGGAGAAGTTCATTAGACGTCTTTGTCTTAAAAAATATTTTCTCAAAAATCCCATTAATAGGGAGATGGATATAGGAGGTAACACAAGTAAATATTTACATACAGATCTGAAGGTGAGATCAAAGAAATATCCTAGGCAGGAGATCAGTAGTGAAATGGCCACTTTTAAAAATAATGTGGAACGAGATTTGAGGAGGATAAAAAGTCGCAGGATCAATGCGAATCTGAACAGAGAAGAAATTAAGGCCATAAAATCCCTACAAGAGGCCAATAATATCACAATTAGGCCAGCCGATAAGGGTGGAGCTGTCGTGATACTCAACACTAGAGATTACACAGAAGAATGTTACAGACAGCTAAGATCAGAGAATACCTACCAAAGATTAAAAGGAGACCCAACACAGGAATACTATAATATTCTTAAAGATTATTGTGGAAGGGGGGTAGGAGCTGGCTTTCTTTCCGATCAGGAAGCAAAATTTATTCTGGACACTGAGGGGAGGATCCCCATGTTCTATTGTGTCCCCAAGATCCATAAGAACCTGGAAGCACCTCCAGGTCGCCCGATTGTGTCGGGTATCCAATCCATATCCTGTAATTTATCCAAATACATTGACCAGTGGCTCCAACCATATGTAAAACGAGTACCATCATATATTCGAGACACTACAGACATCATCAAAACACTTGAAAATGTCAAATGGGTAGATGGATGGATCTTGGGGACACTGGATGTTGGATCCCTCTATACGGTTATTGAGCATACCAGGGGGATACAGGCATTACACGAGCAATTGTCGGGAGATGCTGGGCTCCCTGTGGAACAATTAGATTTCCTGTTAGAGGGAGTAGGATATATATTGGCCCACAACTATTTTTCTTTTGAAAGGGAGTTCTATTTGCAGTGTACCGGGACCGCCATGGGCACCAGATTCGCCCCCAGCTATGCCAACCTTTTCTTGGCTCAATGGGAGAGAGAGATCATTGCTCCCAGGCTGGGGACGGATCTGGTGCTATGGCGGCGGTACATTGATGACATTTTGTTCATCTGGCGAGACACAGCTGAATCTCTGGATCTATTTCTCAGTGATATCAATAAAAATGACAAGAACCTCATATTTAGTCCAACCATTAGTAAAGAAAAGGTAGAATTTTTAGATTTGGAGATATGGATTAGGGAAGAACAATTATGCTGTAATACATTCTTTAAGCCGGTGGCCAAAAATAGCTTCATCAGATTTGCAAGTTGCCATCTTCCGCGGTGGCTTATCAATATACCAACTAGCCAGTTCCGCAGACTGAAGCGCAACTGTACGATGGACAGCAAATTTGATGAAGAGGCCACCGGCCTAAAACAGCAATTATTGGAAAGAGATTACCCAGTCCAGATTATAGACAAATCACTGGAAAAGGTGAAGAAGATGGAAAGAAAAAGTTTCTTTGAGACAGGTCCATCACAATTACGAGATGAAACACTGAGAATTATCCTCCCGTTCAATTCCCAGTATAGAGTGATGGAGAGGAGCATTCGCAAACATTGGGGTCATCTGCTGAATGATAAGATAATTGGCCCATTACTGAGTGACGTACCGAAAATAACATATACAAGGGCCAATAATTTAGCAGGCAAAATAGCCCCAACCGTAAAAATTAAGAAAGAGAAACAACAAATAACAAAAAACAATTGGTTAACAACTAATGGGTTTTTTAAATGTGGAAGGTGCGCAAATTGTAAAATGACAAATTTTCCTAAAAAAACAACAAAGGTTACATCCACAGTAAACTCTTTCAGCTTAGAAATACAAGAATGTTTAACCTGTGACTCCACGGATGTCATCTACCTATTAGAATGTGGATGTAAGAAACAGTACATAGGCAGGACCAAAAGAACACTCAAAAAGAGGATAGCGGAACATGTGGCAAACATTAAAAAAGGTTTAGAAACACATTCCTTATCGAAACATTTTAAAATTCAACACAACTGTGATCCAACTAGTCTAAAATTCACAGCTATAGAAAGAGTCAAAAAAATGTGGAGAGGAGGTAACCATATTGCACACATGTCGAGACAAGAATCCCGCAGAATCTTCGAGTATGATACCATCATTCCCAGGGGCCTCAATGCCGAGATGGAGGTGTTCGGGTTCCTGTGATTGTTGGGGGGTCGTCCGGGGGGGATGGGACATCGCAGTTTGGTCGATTATCGACATTGTGATCTCCCCTCCCCACTGGATGGCTCCTCCCCTATACGACATACTACCCAATCTGGGAATATATATATTTAGGATCACCAAATATGAAATTACACGGAGAACACATTATATAATGATGTTATTTTTGGTGTTATCCGTTTAGAAACACTGTTAGACCCTATAATTGATAATTACATAAAAAACGCATGCAAAACGCAGTTCACACTGATGCGGTTTTGATGCGTTTTTTCCCAAAATGATAATCTGACCTTGCAGTCTTCATCCAGAGCTGTTTTTTTAAGTGTTTTTATATAGTATTACATGTGGGGATGCTATATTTATTATTTTACGTCATTTATATATGTTTTAACATGATTTATCAGCAATCAAAATCCACCCCACATATTGAGTCAAGCACAAAAGAACACAATTGTGGGTGGGACAACACCTTTTAAAAGAGTGAGAATCCACTCACTCGGTGGCCACTGAGGAAGGGGTGTAGACCCTGAAACGCGTCTGGTAGCACGGAGTGAGCGTGGATTCAATAAGAAGAGTAAAGAACAAAAAGCCAGAAGTTCCAAGTATAAGAGATATATTTCCATTACATCTCCGGTACGGAGCTACAGCCAGAGTCACAGTCGCACATTAGTGACGTCAGGGAAGCGCCAACCCGGAACCCTAATCAACCAGGTCACGTGGGACGCCACGTTCGGCCGCGTTCGGCCACCTGGGGAATCAACGCTGCGGTCAAGCAGCAAGAAGGTGGGGTGAGACCGGGACACTACAGGCGGCGTGATATAGTAAGTAGCTCCAGTATCTAATATATGTACGTATTTTGTACATCCACAATACCGGACACTGGTATTCAACTGTCCTATTGGATTTAGCTACACTGCCCTAATTGTAGTGGCATCATCTTTTGGGACATTTGGTCATAGCACCATCACCATCAAGTCTCAGTGGGACATTTATGCATGAAAGTGCTGACATTCTACCTATTATCAATAGGACGGCTACAGGACTATCACATATGGTTCCATACCACTAGCGTGTCACGCATTGTTATATTGCTGCATGTTATATATCATATGGTATTTGTCATATATGTGTAGCACCGCTTGTCATGCACTATAGGATTGCTGCATTAATATATGCTATTTTATGATTGTTTTTTATATATTTTTAGGGGTTTGTTTTTAGAGTAATAAAATATTATGCCATCATCCATCTAGTGGTTCTCTCTTGAGTGTGCCCCCTCATTTCTGCATACTTTAACATTACATGAACTATAACAGTTACATGGAAAAATTTGCATATTATTCTGAGATGACATAAAATACATTAGATGACAGGTATTAGCACATAGGAGACAGTAGCAAGGTGTCCAAAGGGGTGGTAGTGGCACTCCGAGACATTACATATATACTACAGAGGACAGTATACTGTATATTTATATATATATATATATATATATACTACAGAGGACAGTATACTATATACATAATACAGAGGACAGTATACTGTGTATACTGTAAATATATCACAGAGGACGGTATACTGTATCTATATACTACATAGGACAGTATACTGTATATACTGTAAATATATCACAGAGGACGGTATACTGTATCTTCAAACCGGATTCCAAAAAAGTTGGTACACTATACAAATCGTGAATAAAAACTGAATGCAATGATGTGGAGGTGCCAACTTCTAATATTTTATTCAGAATAGAACATAAATCACGGAACAAAAGTTTAAACTGAGAAAATGTACCATTTTAAGGGAAAAATATGTTGAATCAGAATTTCATGGTGTCAACAAATCCCCAAAAAAGGCCATTTTCACCACTGTGTGGCATCTCCCCTTCTTCTTACAACACTCAACAGACGTCTGGGGACCGAGGAGACCAGTTTCTCAAGTTTAGAAATAGGAATGCTCTCCCATTCTTGTCTAATACAGGCCTCTAACTGTTCAATCGTCTTGGGCCTTCTTTGTTGCACCTTCCTCTTTATGATGCGCCAAATGTTCTCTATAGGTGAAAGATCTGGACTGCAGACTGGCCATTTCAGTACCCGGATCCTTCTCCTACGCAGCCATGATGTTGTGATTGATGCAGAATGTGGTCTGGCATTATCTTGTTGAAAAATGCATGGTCTTCACTGAAAGAGATGACGTCTGGATGGAAGCATATGTTGTTCTAGAACCTGAATATATTTTTCTGCATTGATGGTGCCTTTCCAGACATGCAAGCTGCCCATGCCACACGCACTCATGCAACCCCATACCATCAGAGATGCAGGCTTCTGAACTGAGCGTTGATAACAACTTGGGTTGTCCTTGTCCTCTTTGGTCCGGATGACATGGCGTCCCAGATTTCCAAAAAGAACTTCGAATCGTGACTCGTCTGACCACAGAACAGTCTTCCATTTTGCCACACTCCATTTTAAATGATCCCTGGCCCAGTGAAAACGCCTGAGCTTGTGGATCTTGCTTAGAAATGGCTTCTTCTTTGCACTGTAGAGTTTCAGCTGGCAACGGCGGATGGCACGGTGGATTGTGTTCACTGACAATGGTTTCTGGAAGTATTCCTGAGCCCATTCTGTGATTTCCTTTACAGTAGCATTCCTGTTTGTGGTGCAGTGTCGTTTAAGGGCCCGGAGATCACGGCCATCCAGTATGGTTTTACGGCCTTGACCCTTACGCACAGAGATTGTTCCAGATTCTCTGAATCTTCGGATGATGTTATGCACAGTTGATGATGATAGATGCAAAGTCTTTGCAATTTTTTCGCTGGGTAACACCTTTCTGATATTGCTCCACTATCTTTCTGCGCAACATTGTGGGAATTGGTGATCCTCTACCCATCTTGGCTTCTGAGAGACACTGCCACTCTGAGAAGCTCTTTTTATACCCAATCATGTTGCCAATTGACCTAATTAGTGTTAATTGGTCTTTCAGCTCTTCGTTATGCTCAAATTTACTTTTTCCAGCCTCTTATTGCTACTTGTCCCAACTTTTTGGGGATTTGTTGACACCGTGAAAATTAGAATCAACGTATTTTTCCTTTAAAATGATACATTTACTCGGATTAAACGTTTGATCTGTCATCTACGTTCTATTACAAATAAAATATTGACATTTGCCATCTCCACATCATTGCATTCAGTTTTTATTCACAATTTGTTTAGTGTCCCAACTTTTTCGGAATCCGGTTTGTACTTTATTTGGGCATTTTCTATGCAACTGCCTTGTATGTGAATCTGGGTTTTGCTATTACCAAGACTTGCTAGGCCCCACTCCATACTGGTTGTTGAGTATTGAAAATATAAGGATTATGTTAGCATACATATTTGTGCAATATGCCAAAAATCCTTTTTTTAAGTGCAATACAGTTTTTCCTCTGAATGTATAATTCCATGCACAATCGTCCTGCATGCAAGCTGGAAAACCACATACACTTCAGTGCCACCAAGCTAAATGAGTTGAGATCTACTAGGTTATAAACTTTCCATTGGAATTATTCATTCAGCATCACGAGGCCCAACCAAAAAGTGAGTACCTAGTGGCAAATGTTAGATATTTGGGTTTCCAACATCACCCCTCAGTCCCTGATGAATACACACAGTATTGATATAATGGCATATAGAGACATAAATATAACTCACTTAGTTGTCTTTAAAACCGCAAACCTGCAAACTGGTCAAATCTTGCCTGCCCTACTGCCCTACTTCAGTTTTTTTGTTTGCCTATGTGGACTTTAAACCTGAGCACACAAATATCAACCACCACCTCATATGAGACAGCAATGCTGATAACTAAAATCAAATGTTAGCTAGTGTAGGAAACATACTAATAAGATTGCAGCCTATAACCGAGCAAAAAACAGGGACCACACCAGCCCACATATGATATCGCTCCTCGCCCTATATCGCACACAAATAGTGATGCACATTACAATGAATTTTAGTTTACTTGATGATGTCCCTCATCACTCCCTTAAAGGGGTTGTCTCATTAAAACAACTTATCCTCTGTTGATAGGGCATAAGGCTCTGGGCCCCTGCCAATCAATAAAACAGGGGCCTGTGTTTCTGTTTCCCATGCATGTGCATCTCCACTCCATTCAACTCTATGGGAACTACCAGAGATAGCTGACCGTGGCTTTAGCAGCACTAAATAAATACCACAATGTAGCATGAAATACCTACCCAGCAATATCAAATACCACAGCGCAGCACAAACTACCTCCAGTAGCACGCTAAATACCACAATGTAATAGAAAATAACATCTCCGCAGCACCAAATAAATACCACAGTGCAATACAAAATACATAATCAGCAGTGCCAAATAAATACCACAGTGCTGCATGAAATGCCTCACCAGCAGCATCAAATATCACGGCGCAGCACAAAATAGTTTCACTAGCAGTGCCAAATAACACAGTGCAGCATTAAACCCCTCTCCAGCAGTGGCAGCAAACACCACAGTGCAGTTCAAAGTACTTCCTCAGTGGCAGTAAACCAATACCACACTGCAGCGCAAAATGCCAAAGCAGTAACACCAGATACCACAGTGCAGCAACACTGGCAGTAGTACTGTCCTCCGAACCAACACCCCCCCCACTGGCAGCAGGATTGTAACCCCTAACTGCTCCTCCCTTACTGGCATTATCATTGTTCACTCTAACCACTCCCCCATTGACAGCAGCATTCTTTACCCTAACAACAACTTCCCCACTGGCAGGAATATTGTTCCCCTTCCCGCTTCTTCCCCACTGGCATCAGCATCATTCCAAGGACAGGAGCACACGTGACAAAGAAAGTGGAGGGAGAGTGTCAGTATCCAATCTCTTATCACCTGCTGTTTTGCAATTCTTACATACCCACATTGCACTAGGTGACGGACCATCATA
The DNA here is from genome assembly GCF_905171765.1 of Bufo bufo. Classification (NCBI taxonomy): domain Eukaryota; kingdom Metazoa; phylum Chordata; class Amphibia; order Anura; family Bufonidae; genus Bufo; species Bufo bufo. The sequence goes on from NC_053389.1 coordinate 644,436,184, forward strand.
TGACCATGATGTCATCACATGTATTTCAGTCCTTCACATGTACTTCAGAAACTGCAGATACTGCAGGGATTGTATTATTAGAGCTGGTGGGTGATCACTATATGGTGGAATTATTGGTTATATTAATGCTTGTATAGTGGTAGTGTACACATGTCCCTGACCAGTATTGCCAACAGGAATTTTTATTTTTTCTGGAAAAACTTATCCCAAAATAAAAAACAGCTAACATTTTTTACAAACAAATTGGAAAACCATGATAAATGATAAAGATTCTAAGTAATACATTTCTACAGCTCAATATACTGATAGGAACTAATTACCAGCATTTGCTGTAATCTGTAAAATGATGATAATTGCCACCAAAATAATATAGTCATGAACCACCAGCCTCCAAAAAATCACGGACTGCCCATAAATTTCTGTAAGGTTGGCAATCCTGTCCCTGACAAAGAACATCCTTGACCATGTAACTAGGAATTTATTCAGATGAGCTGTGTATAGCCAAGAAGGTGATCCCCAGCACTCAAGGAGGAGTGATCTCCAAAGGTCTGATGCTGACTAATCAGTGTGGGCAGTGTCACAGCACTCCCTGTAGAATCTTGCAAGACATACCGTATTTTTTGCCTTATAAGACGCATTGGCCCATAAGACGCACCTAGGTTTTAGAGGAGGACAATAAGAAAAAAATATTTTTCATTAGACCTCAGATCAGGCCAGCAATCAGACACCAATGTTAATCAGACCTCATTTGATAGCCCCAATCAGACCCCCAATGTTAATAAGACCCTCAATCAGACCTCAGATAAGACCCCCAATGTTAATAAGACCTTCAATCAGACCTCAGATCAGACCCCCAATGTTAATAAGACCCTCAATCAGACCTCAGATCAGACCCCCAATGTTAATTAGACTCCAGTAAGACCTCAGATCAGCCTCCCATGCCTCAGATCAGCCCCATGCTCAAATCAGCACCCCATGCCTCAGATCAGCCCCCCATGCCATTTATCAGCCCCATTATGAGCACCCATGCCATCTATGAGCCCCAGTGCCATTTATGAGCCTCCATTATGAGACCCCCCCATGCAATCTATAAGCCCCAGTGCCATTTATGAGCCCCCATGTCACTTATAAGACTCCATTATGAGCCCCCATGTCACTTATAAGACTCCTTTATGAGTACCCATGCAACAGATCAAATAAAATTAAAAAAAACACTTACCTTTCCTGCTCTGGACTCCGCCGCTTCTCACCTCCAGCGCGCTCTGTCTTCTTCCTGCGTGGCTGTGCTGTGATCCGATGTGCACAGCGTGAGGTCACAGAGTGCCCTCACGCTGTGCGCAGCCACAGCATAGCCGACAGCTGAGGACCAGGAAGCGTTGAGTACAGAGCCTTCACCGCTTCCTGGTCCTCTGGTACTAATCATTAGTATTCACCCTGTAAGACGCAGGGACATTTTCCCCCCACTTTGAGGGGAAAAAAACTGTGTTTTATGGGGCGAAAAATATGGTACCTCTTGTGAGGGATGCACTGCCAGCAGCAGAGCCCGGCTTTTATGCTGCCTGTGCTGCTGAATGTACACTCTTCCACTCCTCAATGCTGTGAACGAGGACTGCTGTGAGAACACAGCTTGATCTTATGAGATAAGGTACATCTTGAGAAATCACATTGCGCTCGCAGTCTACTATATAGATCAGAGCATTGTGTTTGTAAAAGGAGATTTTTAATTACCAAAAAAACTGTTGCAATTTTGCTACTGTGTATAATTAAGCATTTCATCACATGTTACCAATAAGTTCATACCAGGGCACGTTTCAATTTAGCTAGCATTTGTACCATTTCAGTGCATTTCAGTACATGAATATACCAGTTTCATTCGTAGTTACATAATTTGTAAGGCTGAAAAAAGACATATGTCTATCCAGTTCACCCTGTTATCCTGCAAAGTTGATCCAGAGGAAGGCAAAAAACCTCATAAGTTAGAAGTCAATATGTCATGCAGTTTTAGTTAATTCAGTGCGCTTTATCAATATACCGTGCAGTTTTAGGTAACGCATTGTACTGCAACGATAGATCGGTTTCATTCAACGCATTGTATTACGTCAATACCACTGTAGTGTTTACCACTGTAAATTGTCAATGCCAGTGTGTAGTGTGTTTGTAGAAGGGGAGAGATGTTTAATTGTGCCTCTGTCTGTAAATTTCAGAAAAACAATTGCAATTTTCCTACCTTTTAATAATCTTCGTACCAAATCTGTGACTTTTCATTTATAGACCTTATAATAAAATGTCAATAACAGAGTGGAAAACGAAAGACCAGGGCCTCATCATCCACGGGTCCAGGGTCATCGAAGGGCTATCAGGAGGCACGAGACACGGCTATTCCGTTCGCAGGCAGGGTGACAGTAATAGGGCCAGCATTATGGATATTGTTCCCATGAAAGGCGCAAAATATGTCTGCCGACCCTTCTGCGATTATTAGTCACTGGAATAGTTATATCATATAAGGTTTTGATTTTCTTTTTGATTATTATTTTTCTTTTCATTGTAATAAGGCCGCATTGGCTTTTAATATTATACCATTAAAGGTTATGTTTTAGAAGAGTGGTGTTTCTGTGAATCTAGCTTTAATGACCACATTCTACTATAGTCCCTTGAACAGAATTTTTATTCAATCTGTGATTTCCTCGTCATCCACGAGTCAGAATATGTGTGACTCTATTAGTACAAAGCATTTAAAAATTGTTTTACGGCAACCATATGGTCCATAGACACAATGGACAGGAGGGGACCTCATTGACTTGTATGGGATAGTGTAACAGCGGCTGCCGTGCGCCGCTGTTCCCCTGCTTACCGCTGCGGTCCTGGGCGCCATATTCAGCAGTGATCGGCTGCCAGTGCTTCCCCATTCACCGCTGCAGTCCTAAGCTCTGTCCTTGTAGGTACTGTTTGTTCTGGGATCCGCTCTACAGTTTCCTTTCAGCCCTGGCCACAGCATGCTTGCTGCTTGTTCCCTGCAACACTTCCTTAAGGGCCGGCGCGTGTCACTTCCTGTGCTTTATGGGTTAGTTCATTTGACCTCGCTGACCAATCTTAGCCCTCCTCCACTTATATAAGTGGCTCAGCCCCCTTCCCAGATGCCTGAGTGTCAAGGTCCTTGTGTCCTGCAAAGGTTGCTGATATCTCAGCATCAGCATAGAGCACCCCTAACTCTACACAATGCCTATCTATACAAGCCTAATCCCACCCAGTCCTCTTTGTGCCCCCACACAATATGTGCCCTTAGTACCTTTGCACAGTAGTTATGCTCCCTTAGTGTCCCCACACAGTAGTTATGCCTCCTTAGTACCCCCTCACATTAGTTATACCCACCTTAGTGTCCACACAAAGTAGTTATGCCCCCTTAGTGGCCCTACACAGTAGTTATAGAGGTTCTCCAGGAATTATTTAAAATAGCCACCAGCAACCTGTCCTACAATGTTGAAAAGCACTGGTTGCCTCCATTTGCAGAGTTGCCTGTAGGTGTGAGGAGGCAGGGACTCAATACACACTACACTCTGACAGTGTCATATACTAAATATCATTGAGTTTTCCTGTCAGATTGCTCAGTTATGATGGCATGTTATAAGTAGGATCATTTCATCTATTGTAAAGCACTGTAGTGTGTAGTGTGTAGTGAGGCTCTGCAAATGGAGTTAACCAGTCCTATTCAGATTCAAATCATTCCCGGAGAACCTCTTTTTGCCCCCTTAGTGCTCCCACACAGAAGTTATGCCCCCTTAGTGCCACCTCACAGTAAAAATGCTCCCTTAATACCCCCACAGTAGTTTTGCTCCCATAGTGCACCCTCACATTGCTTATGCCCCCATAGTGCCATCCTCACATTAAGAATGACCCCTTAGTGCTCCCATCACAATATTGCAGCTCCTTAGTTCCCCTCCTATGCTTTCCACAAGTCCAGGAGTTGCAGAGGATGGGGGGGGGGGGGGGGGGGGTTAGTGGCTCTGTCTGTAACAGTCAATCACAGTGGAAATCCTCACACCGATGCTCCCTAGGGTCAGGGCAGTGTTAGAAGGGTGCACCATGTCATCTTAGGGCACACCTATGATTATTTTTTGTGTGATGCCCTATGTAGTATTTTGGGGGGCATTTGAGGGGTAGTATTATTTATGGGGAGTTCTTGCAAGCACTAGCATTTTTTACTCTATCACTTAGGGTCCACTCACACGTCTGCAAATGGGTCTGCATCTGTTCCGCAATATTGGAAACGGGTGTGGACCCATTCATTCTCTATGGGGCCAGAAGAGATGCGGAGAGCACACTATGTGCATACCCACTTCTCCAACCCCAGTGCTCTACTGCCCTACAGGTGGGAGCCCTTCTTCTGCCATCTGCTTTTCCTCCTTTTACACATCCTCTAATATCAATGAGAATATGTCATCATGAACATCCAGCTCCTCCTCTCTCTGCAACTTGCTGACTTTTCTAGGACATGAAGACTTGGATGGATGATTTGGAAGAAGTAAAGCCAGCAAAAAATGAGGATTGGTTGGCACGCTGGCACCGGAATAATAAAGGCTTCCATCTTATTAGTATTGAATTACATATCTTAGTTTACGGCTGATATAGGAATGAGTAAATGTAGGAATAAATAAAACTGACCCAGAATACGTCTCCCTGCAGTCTCCCTCTCCAATATTTTTCTATTAATCATCTTATAAAATTCCTGTGTGGACAAGGTAATCTCATATTCTAAAATATAACTTTTACTAGGTATGCCATAAAATAAATCAGTATAGTTAAAAACACCAAAACCAGTGAAAAAAAATCAAAAAACTGAACCGCTGTCAACACACCCTACTATTCACTTGTCATCCACTCTAGTCACCTGAAGAGGGAGCACAAATTAGTATTATACAGTCTTACCGCCTCCAGACGTGTAGATTGCAGATGGATGTAGAGTATATTTACGGAGTATCCTTACAATGCAGTGGCCAAGGATATTAAGGACGGGTGCTTTGTTTGCAGGTACAATAAGCAACAATATACTAGTGACCCTGGTTATAATTCCCTCACAGCGATGCCAAGTTGGGGGGCTAGTACATTGGCTGCCTAGCAGACACAGAGCACCTACCCCGATAGGGGCGACCCCGTACAGAACCTGTCCCTGGTTAGGGGCCTAAACCCTATGCTTGCCCTCATTAGATCCCTACATGACACGTTTCGTCTTAATTGTAGGACTCATCAGGGGAATTAATTTAGTCAAGTTCAACTGAAAAACATAAAGGACAAACAAACATAATAACTACCAGTACTCCAATCTTCATCAGTTCAGTCAATGAACACCATACAAATAGTGCCCATTAAATCACCTCTTACTTACTATTAGAGTATCGCATCGACTTCTAAATAGGGGTGGACACAGTCCGGCAGTGGTCCCGCTGTGTCTAGATGTAGGAAAGTGTCCCATACATCCTGCTGCCTCACTGTTGGTGTAGCCGAGTGGGGAGAGCACATATCTGTGTCTCATCTCTTTTTAAATGCGGCTCGCTTTTTTGCCCCTCCCCTACTTCCTGTCATATGTCCGTGGAACACTCGGCATGCGTTCCACAGACCGGAGGTAAGGGATCACGTGATCCCGGGGCCACTTGTCACATGGCACGGCCCGAAGTCAGCGTCCTCCATTGCTAGGTGAGCACAGGGGCGTCGACTTCTGCCTGCCTGTTGTCACGGATAATAGACAGCACTTTTACTTACACATGGAGTCAAGGCCAGACTCATAAACAGATTTGTTTCGGCTACTTCATAGCACAGACCTAATAGGTTATCACTCCCATTAAGCCCCCCTTTTTTTTATTATAAAATATTCTTTGAGGGGTGGGTTTTTATTTACTGTAGGGGTAGTCTAAACAAGGGTAACAGTAGTTAAATTGGACAAATATATATCTGCTCAGTATGTAACCAGACTCAATACGCTACACACCCAGCAGATCATGGACAACGACTACTTCACCTATAAGGGAGGAGAAGGGGGAGAGGGGGAGAGAACGGGAGAGGGGGGGGGGGAAATAAGAGGATTGGGAGTCAGATATTTATTTGGGACGGTTTAAATGTCAACCGGACGGTGAGACATGCCTGTCTCCTTAGATAAAGCAGCTATAATTCTGCTGCTCGTTCAGTCCATTCAGGCTGTACCGTCTTAGAGCTCTTTCACACCTGCGTTCTTGTCTTCCGGCATAGAGTTCCGTCGTCGGGGCTCTATGCCGGAAGAATCCTGATCAGGATTATCCTAATGCATTCTGAATGGAGAGAAATCCGTTCAGGATGCATCAGGATGTCTTCAGTTCCGGAACAGAACGTTTTTTGGCCGGAGAAAATACCGCAGCATGCTGCGCTTTTTGCTCCGGCCAAAAATCCAGAACACTTGCCGCAAGGCCGGATCCGGAATTAATGCCTATTGGAAGGCATTGATCCGGATCCGGCCTTAAGCTAAACGTCGTTTCGGCGCATTGCCGAAGCCGACATTTAGCTTTTTCAGAGTGGTTACCATGGCTTCCGGGACGTTAAAGTCCTGGCAGCCATGGTAAAGTGTAGCGGGGAGCGGGGGAGCAGTATACTTACAGTCCGTGCGGCTCCCGGGGCGCTTCAGAGTGACGTCAGGGCGCCCCAAGCGCATGGATCATGTGATCGCATGGATCACGTCATCCATGCGCATGGGGCGCTCTGACGTCATTCTGGAGCGCCCCGGGAGCCGCACGGACTGTAAGTATACCGCTCCCCGCTCCTACTATGGCAACCAGGACTTTAATAGCGTCCTGGCTGCCATAGTAACACTGAAAGCATTTGGAAGACGGTTCCGTCTTCAAATGCTTTCAGTACACTTGCGTTTTTCCGGATCCGGCGGGCACCTCCGGCAACGGAAGTGCACGCCGGATCCCAACAACGCAAGTGTGAAAGAGGCCTTAAGGTAGCAAATCCACTTGGCCTCACATTGGAGGATTTTCTGATCCCAGTTTCCTCCCCTTATTTGTCTTTTAACCAGCTCAATACCCATGAATAAAAGGCACTCAGGCCTTCCCTCATGGTCATTACTCACATGCAGGGGCGTAGCTAGAAATGCATGGGCCCCATAGCAAAAAAAATTTATGGGCCCCCCCTCCAGTCCCCACATATCTATCGGGCCTCCCACCACCCCTTCCAGAGCTCCCACCCAAACACCCATCCTAGATCTACCACCGCCATGAGCATAGAAAAGTCAGAGGAAGAACAAATAAGTCTAAAAAAAAAAATAGAACATGTCCTACTCTTGTCCGCAAAAGTAGGCATATTCTATGCAGTGTCGGCAATGTGCGGTCTGCAAATTACGGATCGCACATTACTGATGTCAGTGTTTGCGGATCCACGGGCCCGTGGATCCGCAAAACACGGACGTGTGAATGGGGCCTTACCATGCGTCTTCAGTTAGATGAGTGTCACGACCGCTAGCCCAGCAGCAGTCGTGTCGCACCAGACGGATGGGAAGGGGGACCCTTATCTACGGATGGGAAATAGAATGGCCACCCCTGACTAACCCTAAGCTGGCACCTGTCTGCCCTGATACCCTAGACGGGGTGTGAACCCGTGCGGCGAGCAGGATGCCTAAACCCTCAGTCGCCCTAACAAGACTGGACTGGGGAAAGGCTGATGGGAGCGCTAGTCACCATCACTCACGTCTAGGAAAACAACAGGGGAAGACAGCAACAAACAAACAACAGCAGAGATAGACTTATCCAGTCACGAGCAGAGAAGGCGATCCCAAACACGACAGTCCACACCGGACAAGAGCTCCACAGCAACACCATCAAACGATCTCCTTCCAAGGTCAGAGTAGCACTGGAAGTAAGGACTATATCTGGCAATGACTGCAAGTGAAACTGAAACTAATATAGTAGCTGGGAGTGGCAGACAGGACTCACCTGAGAAGGATGCCTACAAACTCCCAGTCAGGACAAAAAGGTTCACAAGGCAAAACCCAGATGACATACCCTGAACCACGGAGCAAACTCACAAGCTATCGCGAGTAGCAAGTCGCTGCGACCTTCTCCCCCCAGACCTGTCTGGATCAGTCACAGTCGTGACAGTACCCCCCTTTCTACGAGGGGCCCCTGGACCCTCAAGACCAGGCCTCTCCGGATGGGAGCTATGAAAAGCCCGAATGAGTCTGTCCGCTTTTATCTCTGATGCTGGAACCCACATTCTCTCTTCGGAACCATAACCTTTCCAGTGCACCAGGTACTGAAGAGAGCAGCGAACATATCGTGAATCAACAATCTTTTCTACCTGAAACTCAAGACTGCCATCAACAACCACCGATGGAGGCGGTAGTGGCAATGGTTCAGGAGGTTCTACATATCTCTTAAGCAGAGATCTGTGGAAGACATTATGGATCCTTAGAGTCTGAGGTAGCTCCAGACGAAAAGCCACCGGGTTAATGATCTTAATTACCCTATAAGGACCAATAAATCTCGGACCTAATTTCCACGAGGGAACCTTCAACTTGATATTTCTGGTAGACAACCACACCAAGTCATTCACCCCAAGGTCCGGACCTTCAGAGCGCTTCCTATCAGCCGCACGTTTGTATCTACCACCAATTCTCTTCAAACTTTCTTGCACACTCTGCCACACTGAAGAAAGTGAAGACACAAATCGTTCCTCCTCGGAAATCCCAGACGGCCCCCCCTCACTAAGCGTACAAAACTGAGGATGGAAACCATACGCACCAAAAAATGGTGACTTATCGGTGGATTCTTGACGACGAATATTAATGGCAAACTCGGCTAACGGTAAATAAGATGACCATTCCTCCTGATTTTCGGAAACAAAGCATCTCAAATATGTCTCTAGGTTTTGATTGGTACGTTCAGTCTGACCGTTGGACTGTGGATGGAAAGATGAAGAAAACGACAGATGAACCCAAGACAAGAACAAAATGCTTTCCAAAATTTAGAAACGAATTGGGTACCACGATCCGAAACAATATCGGAAGGGACCCCGTGAAGCTTCACGATGTGGTCAATAAAAACCTGAGCCAGTGTGTTAGCATTAGGCAATGCGGCAAGAGCAATAAAGTGCACCATTTTACTGAATCTGTCAACAACTACAAGAATAACAGTCTTCCCCGCTGATACTTGTAGATCCGTAATGAAATCCATTGACAGGTGCGTCCAAGGCCTGTTGGGGATGGCCAGAGGTAAAAGACGCCCTGCCGGACGAGTATGATCTACCTTAGAACGAGCACAGGTAGCACATGCAGACACAAAATTAAACACCTCCTGGCGCCATTTAGGCCACCAGAACCGACGAGACACTAACTCAGAGGTTGCCCTACTACCTGGGTGTCCTGCCAGTGAGGAGTTATGGTGTTCTTTTAGTATCTCCAGTCGTAAATTTTCTGGCACAAACAGTTTACCCGAGGGGCAGGAGGCCGGGGCGTCCCCCTGAGCTTCCAACACCCTCCCCTCTGAGGGTAATGCAGAGACCACCACCCCCTTTTGCAAAATGGGCTCTGGTACCTCAACATCACCCCCTCCAGGAAAACTTCGAGACAATGCATCCGCCTTAGTATTTTTTGCCCCCGGGCGATAGGTTATTACAAAATTAAACCTAGTAAAAAATAACGACCACTGAGCCTGTCTAGGGGTGAGACGTTTAGCAGACTCCAGATATAATAAGTTTTTGTGATCAGTAATCACCGTGACGGGATGAACCGCCCCCTCCAAAAAATGACGCCACTCCTCAAAAGCCAACTTAATAGCCAAAAGTTCCCTGTTGCCAATATCATAGTTCCTTTCTGCAGTAGACAATTTCTTCGAAAAGAAAGCACACGGACGCCATTCACCAGGGGACGGGCCCTGAGATAGTACCGCTCCCACCCCCACCTCTGATGCATCAACCTCTACAATAAAAGGAAGCGAGACATCTGGCTGTACGAGAATAGGGGCCGAGGTGAATCTCTCCTTCAGAGATGCAAAGGCAGTTTTGGCTGCATGTGACCATTTGGAAAAATCAGATCCCTTTCGGGTCATGTCCGTCAGTGGTTTGACCACCAAGGAATAGTTCTTTATAAACTTTCTATAAAAATTAGCAAACCCCAGGAAGCGTTGCAATGCCTTCAGGTTCTCAGGCAGATCCCAGTCTATAATCGCCCAGACTTTCTCTGGATCCATGCGGAAACCTGAATCTGACAACACATACCCCAGAAATGGCAGTTCTTTTACGGCGAACACACATTTTTCTAACTTCGCAAACAATTTGTTGGCCCTTAATATCTGCAGCACTTGTCTCACATGGATCTTACGTGTATCCAGATCCGGGTAATAGACCAGGATGTCATCAAGATATATCACAACAAATCTCCCGATAAGGTGACTAAAAATATTGTTGACAAAATGTTGGAATACCGCAGGCGCATTAGTAAGACCAAATGGCATGACCAGATTTTCATAATGCCCTTCCGGAGTATTAAAAGCCGTCTTCCACTCATCCCCCTCTTTGATGCGAACCAGGTTATAGGCTCCTCTGAGATCCATTTTGGAGAACCATTTAGCACCAGCAACCTGATTAAAGAGGTCGGGAATGAGAGGAAGAGGATAGGGATCTCAGATAGTTATCCGGTTTAATTCCCGGAAATCCAGGCAAGGACGTAGGCCCCCATCTTTATTTTTAACTAAAAAGAACCCTGCAGCCACAGGTGAAGAAGAGGGTCTGATGTGTCCCTTAGCCAAACTCTCCGAAATATAATCTTTCATAGCCTTCCTCTCCGGGCCGGAAAGATTGTATAACCGGGTTTTAGGTAGTTTTGCCCCAGGTAATAGATTAATCGGGCAATCATATGGACGATGAGGTGGTAACCCCTGACAACCCTTCTCAGAGAACACATCCATAAAATCTGACAGAAAGGCAGGTAAAGATGTTACAGAGAGTGTAGAGCACCTACTACTCAAGCAGTTGTCCTTACAATGTTCACTCCACTCCACAATCTCCCCGGCCTGCCAATCCACCACTGGATTGTGAGTCACCAGCCAGGGAAGCCCCAATACCATAGGAGCCGGAAGACCGTCCAGGACATAACAAGAGATATGCTCTTTATGGAGGTCCCCTACCTGCAGTTGGATATTATGGATGATCTGAGTTAACTCTCTCTGAGTAAGAGGGGAGGAGTCGATGGCAAAAACAGGAATAGTTCTGCATACCGGTTCCGGAGTAAAACCCAGAGCCTGAGCAAACCGTGAATCCACCAAGTTGACCCCCGCCCCACTGTCCAAAAAGACGGAACAGATCTCAGTTTTATTGCCCGCCTCAACGGTAGCGGACAACAAAAACTGAGACATGCGTATGGAGGAAACGAATACGCCCAGACTGTTCTCCTCCGCACAATCTGGGGACTCTAGTTTTCCGGCGGCTCCTTTGTTTGTGGTCTCTTGGGTTCTGAGGGACAAACCTTTACAAAATAACCCCTCCCCCCACAACGAAAACAAACTTCTGACCTACGGAGGATTCACCCGTCTACTGGCGCCCCTTATTTGCATTGGTTCGACTGGACCATAACAGACCGATCCCTGCCCTATAGAGGCCTCCGTAAAATTTAATAGTCTCTCCCTGAGCCGTCTGTCGATTCTTATGGACAGAGACATAGCAGCCTCAAGAGACCCAGGGACCTCGTATACCGCCAGCGCGTCTTTTAATTTTTCAGACAACTCCTGGCAGAACTGACTCCTAAGGGCCGAGTCGTTCCATAACGTATCAGTAGCCCACCTATGGAATTCGGAACAATATAGTTCAGCAGACCGGTCCTCTTGCCGAAGTCTACGTAGCTTAGACTCAGCCAGTGAGACCCTGTCTCAAGTTTTTTTCGGCAAGGTAGCAAGAAATAGCTTTTTTGGCACCGTTTTATTTTTTTTGTTATTTACAACATTCATCTGACAGGTTAGATCATGTGGTAATTTTATAGAGCAGGTTGTCACGGACACGGCGATACCTAATATCTATACAATTTTTTTTATTTCTGTAAGTTTTACACAATGATTTCATTCTTAAAACAAAAAAAAAGTTTTATTGTCTCCATAATCTAAAAGCCATAGTTTTTTCAGTTTTTGGGCGATTATCTTAACCGCCTCACGTCCGCCCATAGGATATAAACGTCCTATGGGTGGACGTCTATTTCTGACAGCACGTTTTAAAACGTCCTGTCAGAAATAGCAGCTGCACGCTAATCGTGCAGCTGCTGATCGGGTTGCCCGCTGTCAGTGACAGCAGGGCAACCCTAAGACAAGGCAGGGACAGTGCCCAGGTGTCCCTGCCTTCACAATCGCTGCAGACACAGCGCTCACCGAGCGCTGTGTCTGCAGAGCAGGAAGCGCTGTGCGCTTCCTGTTCCGGCCCGGCGGTCATGTGACCGCCGTGACCGGAGTGTGCAGGAGCTGTGTGAGAGACTCGATCAGCCCTGCTGTGAGGCTGTACAGCGCAGGATTGCTGCTGTACAGCCTCTATAGGGGTGCATTTGTCCTGTAACTGGGGCTACTATCTCAGCCCCAGTTACAGGAGAAATCAACTGTGAAAAAAAAAAGAAAAAGTGAAGCAAATGTCCCCCAGAGGTCTTGTATGACCTTATGGGGGACGAAAAGTGTAAAAAAAAATAAAAAAAATAAAGGGTTGAAAAAATAAAATAAAATAAAGTTTCACATGTAAAAAAAAAAAAAGTTCCCAAGTTAGGAATAAAAAAAAAAAAATTAAAATAGAAAAAATAAAGTAAAATAGACATATTTAGTATTGCCGCGTCCGTAAAAACCAGCTCTATAAAAATATCACATGACCTAACCCCTCAGATGAACACCGTAAAAAATAAATAAAAAAAACTGTGTCAAAACAAGCAATTTTTGTCACCTTGCATCACAAAAGGTGCAACACCAAGTGATCAAAAACGCGTATGTCCCACAAAATGGTACCAATAAAACCGTCACCTCATCCCGCAAAAAATGAGCCCCTACATAAGAAAATCTCTCAAAAAATAAAAAAACTATAGCTCTTAGAACATGGAGACACTAAAACATAATTTTTTTGGTTTCAAAAATGCTATTATTGTGTTAAAGTGAAACAAATAAAAAAAAGTATACATATTAGGTATTGCCGCGTCCGTAAAAACCAGCTCTATAAAAATATCACATGACCTAACCCCTCGGGTGAACACCGTAAAAAAAAAAAAAAAAAAAAACGGTGTCAAAACAAGCAATTTTTGTCACCTTGCATCACAAAAGGTGCAACACCAAGTGATCAAAAATGCGTATGTCCCACAAAATGGTACCAATAAAACCGTCACCTCATCCCGCAAAAAATGAGCCCCTACATAAGAAAATCTCTCAAAAAATAAAAAAACTATAGCTCTCAGAACATGGACACATTAAAACATAATTTTTTGGTTTAAAAAATGCTATTATTGTGTAAAACTTTAATAAATGAGAAAAAGTATACATATTAGGTATCGCCACGTCCGTAACAATCTGCTCTATAAAAATGTCACTTGACTGAACCCCTAAGGTGAACGCTGTAAAAATAAATAAATAGAAACTGTGCTAAAACAACCAATTTTTTGGTCACCTTGCCCCATAAAGTGTTATATTGAATGATCAAAAAATCATATGTACCCAAAAATAGTACTAATAAAACTGGCACCTTATCCCCTAGTTTCCAAAATGGGGTCACTTCTTGGGAGTTTCTACTGTAAGGGTGCATCAGGGGGCTTCAAATGGGACATGGCATCTAAAAACCATGTGGAGTTCCTTTCCTTCTGCGCCCTGCCGTGTGCCCATACAGCAGTTTACGACCACATGTGGGGTGTTTCTGTAAACCGCAGAATCTGGGTAATAAATATTGAGTTTTGTTTGGCTGTTAACCATCGATGTGTTAGAGAAAAAAAATGATTAAAATGGAAAATCTGCCAAAAAAGTGAAATTTAAAAATTTGATCTCCATTTTCCTTTAATTCTTGTGGAACGCCTAAAGGGTTAACAAAGTTTGTAAAATCGGTTTTGAATACCTTGAGGGGTGTAGTTTCTACAATGGGGTCATTTATGGGGGTATCCACTATGTAGGCCCCACAAAGTGACTTCAGACCTGAACTGGTCCTTATAAAGTGGGTTTTGGCAATTTTCTTAAAAATTTGAAGAATTGCTTCTAAACTTCTAAGCCTTCTAACGTCCTAAAAAAATAAAATGACATTTCCAAAATGATGCCAACATAAAGTAGACATATGGGGAATGTTAAATAATAAATATTTTATGAGGTATCACTTTCTGTTTTAAAAGCATTTTTTTTAAATTTTTGGGTAAATTTGGGATTTTTTCATAAATAAAGGTGAAATATTTTGACTCAAATTTATGACTATCATGAAGTACAATGTGTCACGAGAAAACAATCTCTGAATGACTTGGATAAATAAAGGCGTTCCAAAGTTATTACCACATAAAGTGAGATATGTCCGTTTTGCAAAATTTGGCCTGGTCAGGAAGGGGGCAAAGGGCCCAGATGGGAAGTGGTTAAGTAGGGTCTCATTTTTTGCGGGATGAGATGATGGTTTGATTGGCACTATTTTGGGGTGCATATGATTTTTTGATCGCTTGCTATTACACTTTTTGTGACGTAAGATGACAAAAAATGGCTTTTTTTACACCGTTTTTTTTTTTTCGGTGGTCACCTGAGGAGTTCGGTCATGTGATATTTTTATATAGCCAGTCGATATGGACGCAGCGATACCTAATATGTATACCTTTTTTTTATTAATATAAGTTTTACACAATGATTTCATTTTTGAAACAAAAAAAATCATGTTTTAGAGTTTCCATAGTCTAAGAGCCATAGTTTTTTCAGTTTTTGGGCGATTATCTTGGGTAGGGTATGATTTTTGCGGGATGAGATGACGGTTTGATTGTTACAATTTTGGCGTACACGCGACTTTTTTGATCACTTTTATTACCTTTTTTAGGAAGAAAGGTGGGCAAAATTTCAATTTCATCATAGTTTTTAATTTTTTATTTTTATGGCGTTCACCGTTCGGGTAAAGTAACATGACCGTTTTATAGATCAGGTCGTTACGGACGCGGCGATACCAAACATGTGTAGGGAATTTAATTTTTTTCATTTTTAATCAGTGATAAATGTGTTTTTTGATTTTGACATTTTTTTCACTTTTTTTTAACTTTTTTTTTGACCCAGACCCACTTGGTTCTTGAAGATTCAGTGGGTCTGATGTCTGTATAATACAGTACAGTACAATATATAGTGTACTGTACTGTATTTTACTTACACTTTGTCTGAACAGATCTATGCCTTTAGCACAGATCTGTTCAGCACCATGGACAGCAGGATGCATCACAGATGTCAGCCGTTTATACCAGGGTGTCAGCAATGTGCTGACACCCTGGTATACCCACTGTACACCAATGATTATTCAAGGGGAGGCGGGTGGGGGATCGCAATCCCCCCTCCCGCACCGCCCGCAACACACCCCCTGCACCTCCCACCGGGATAAAATCATTCAGGGGTGCAGGGGAGGTGAAACATATGTATTTTAGGAATACTAAAGTTTCTGATCCCCGCGGTCCCTGCACAGAAACTGCAGAAAGCGCAACAAACCGCAGGTCTGAATTGACCTGCGGTTTGTTGCGATCGCCGACATGGGGGGTCTCGGGACCCCCCCGCGCATTTAGCCGAGGTGCCTGCTCAATGATTTGAGCAGGCACCTTGTTCCGATCACAGCCAGCTGGGCGGCAGTGATCGTAACAACACATGACGTACCGGTACGTCATGTGTCCTTGAGGACTCGGGAAACATGCCGTACCGATACGTCATGTGTCCTTAAGGGGTTAAAACATCCAGTGTGTGTATACGATCAGGTATGATGTTGTATCGATCAGGTAGTGTAAGTGTTACGCCGGCTTCACAGTGACAGACCAAACTCTGACAGACCAAACTCCCCATTTAACGCACCGCAAACAACCGCAAACAGTCCATTTGCACAACCGCAAACTCCCCATTTGCACAAGGTTTGATACCAAGCTAGCCATGTCCCGTTCCTTGTCCTCACTGACAACAAGCCCCCTGGGATGCCTGCTGTGGTTGGTCTTCCACCTCCTCAAAGCCACCTTCCTCCTCTGACTCCTCTTCTTCAGACTCCTCTCTCTGCGTTGCCGCAGGTCCAGCAATCGACGACGACAAGGCTGCTTCTGGTGGTAATAGTGACCACAACTCTTCCTCTTCATGCTCATCTACGGCCTGATCCAGCACTCTTCGCAGGGCACGCTCCAGAAAAAACGCATATGGGATGAGGTCGATGATGTTGCCTTGGGTTTGACTGACCAGGTTTGTCACCTCCGCAATAGGACGCATGAGCCTACAGCCATTGTGCATGAGCGTTCAGTAACGCGG
The DNA here is from genome assembly GCF_905171765.1 of Bufo bufo. Taxonomy (NCBI): domain Eukaryota; kingdom Metazoa; phylum Chordata; class Amphibia; order Anura; family Bufonidae; genus Bufo; species Bufo bufo. Next base: position 644,452,641 of record NC_053389.1, read on the forward strand.
CCAAAAAATACCCAGCTCTGCAGCGGCTGTCCTCTTTTTTTAAAATTAAAAAAATCTGTTTTTACCAGTTTAATCTCTGTTTTGTCCTTTATCAGGGGCCGGTGTATGGAATAGATTTTAGGAACCGGGAGATGGAAAAAGATGGTTGGTCGGTCCTCTTACTTCCAATTTGGGGCACTGCGCATGCGCTGTGCAATGTACTGTGCCACCCTATATGAGTGGTGTGTTAAGTAGTACTATTCCTATCAGTTTAATACCTGTTACCTCCCCTATCAGGGGCCGGTGTATGGAATCGATTTTAGGAACCGGGAGATGGAAAAAGATGGTTGGTCGGTCCTCTTACCTCCAATTTGGGGCACGGCGCGTGCGCCGTGCAATGTACTGTGCCACCCTATATGAGTGGTGTGTTAAGTAGTACTATTCTTATCAGTTTAATCCCTGTTGAGTCCCCTATCAGGGGACGTGTATCAAATAGATTTTAGACAACCGCAAAGAGTTGTCAATAGTTGACACACTCATGACATAAATTTTATTCCTCTATGCGTCAATCTTGGTGTAGTGATGACTGTGCTCGTGCGCATGTTTGGGAGATTGCAGGCGATGGCGGTTTTTCAAAGCCTATGTTCATGCTGAGGTAGTTCAGTGACAGTTAAGTGACCCAGAAAACAATGATTCTGCAGTGTAGGCCCATTGTTGGCCTAGTAGACTTTAATGATCACCTTAGATGATCACAAAGAAAATGAATGTTTTTTCTATGCAAAATTATCCAGCCGATCGCTTTTGGTCTGTTCACAATGAAGCAACGACCTTATCATCTGGGGTGTGCCAACATTGCCAACACACTCATAGAGGTGATCGCTTCATTGTGATACGCAAGCCCCTTCACCACAACAAGGTAACGATCACGAAGGGGAATTGACACATGTATGTATGTGCCTTTTTTTTTGTTTTGTTTTTGCAGCCACAGTGCAGCACCAGAGGCCAGAAAAATTAGGCATGTACACATGCCTGAAAAATTAGGTATTGTAGCAGCGGCCGGAAAGATTGATGTTTTCCAGGCAGAAAGTGCACTAAAACATTGCGGCTTGAACCCTAGTTGGTGGCGGAGAAGTTAGGCAAGTCATCCTGCATGCAGAGATTAAATACAGCAGCGTGTGGACCATTATTATCCCAAGGCATCTCATCAGGAAATGCATCCCCCACTGTCAGTCCCTCCGGGATCCATGCCTCATTCATCATAATAAAGGTGAGGTAATCTAGACTTTTTTGACCTAGGCGACTTCTCTTGCTGCGCTGAAGGTCCTTTCTGACAGGACACTTATAGCGGGGCAGGCCAGAAGTTCTATCGCAAATTGGGATAGCTCAGGCCACAGGTCAAGCCTGCACACCCAGTAGTCAAGGGGTTCATCGCTCCTCAGAGTGTCGATATCTGCAGTTAAGGCGAGGTAGTCTGCTACGTGTCGGTCAAGTCGTTCTCTGAGGGTGGACCCCGAAGGGCTATGGCGATATCCTCCATCAACAACACGTCTGTAAAGCGTTCTGTCCTTGCTGGCGTGGTCGTGGTAGGAGGAGGTTTACTTTCACCTCTTCCCCTGTTAGATTCCCGTTGTGCTGTGACATCACCCTTATACGCTGTGTAAAGCATACTTTTTAACTTGTTTTGGAACTGCTGCATCCTTTCCGACTTCCGGTAATTCGGTAACATTTCAGCCACTTTCTGCTTATACCGGGGGTCTAGTAGCGTGGCCACCCAGTACAGGTCGTTCTCCTTCAGCATTTTTATACGAGGGTCCCTCAACAGGCATGACAGCATGAAAGACCCCATTTGCACAAGGTTGGATGCCGAGCTACTCATGTCCCGTTCCTCGTCCTCACTGATCTCATTGAAGGTCTGTTCTTCCCCCCAACCACGTACAACACCACGGGTACCAGATAGGTGACAACGAGCACCCTGGGATGCCTGCTGTGGTTGGTCTTCGTCCTCCTCAAAGCCACATTCATCCTCTGAGTCCTCTTCCTCAGACTCCTCTTCCAGCATTGCCGCAGGTCCAACAAGCGATGATAAGGCTGTTTCTTGTGGTGATGGTGACCACAACTCTTCCTCTTCACGCTCATCTACGGCCTGATCCAGCACTCTTCGCAGGGCACGCTCCAGGAAGAAAACAAATGGGATGATGTCACTGATGGTGCCTTCGGTGCGACTGACTAGGTTTGTCACCTCCTCAAAAGGACGCATGAGCCTACAGGCATTGCACATGAGTGTCCAGTAACGTGGCAAAAAAATACCCAGCTCTGCAGAGGCTGTCCTAGCACCCCGGTCATACAAATACTCGTTGACGGCTTTTTATTGTTGGAGCAGGCGGTCGAACATTCGGAGTGTTGAATTCCAACTTGTCGGGCTGTCGCAAATCAAGCGCCTCACTGGCATGTTGTTTCGCCGCTGAATATCGGAAATGTGCGCCATGGCCATGTAGGAACGCCTGAAATGGCCACACACCTTCCTGGCCTGCTTGAGGACGTCTTGTAAGCCTGGGTACTTATGAACAAAGCGTTGTACGATCAGATTCAACACATGTGCCATGCACGGCACATGTGTCAACTTGCCCAAATTCAATGCCGCCAACAAATTGCTTCCGTTGTCACACACCACTTTGCCAATATAGAAAGAAGCTCCGGCACCAGAAGGACATAGTGAAAAAATCCCGGTCTTTATTTTTGTCACCAAAATACAGGTGCATACAGCAACAGTGACACTGGAACCCACTTATCCCCACGATCTACGCGTTTCGAACAATGTTGTTCTTAGTCATGATCTGAGGTGTCTGGCGTGTACCGGGCTGAAATAGGGCTCACCTCTGAAGTATCCACCCACAAGGAGGGATCTCAGAATCCAGGGCAAGCCGAAAATCAGTCCGGTCAACGCAAGACACCTGTGCAAACAAGTTCACCTGTGACATGAAAAAGTTTCTATACCCCACAGTGCTACAAAGTATAATACAATATATATATAATACAAAATATAAAATTGTGTAGTTCATCTCTTCCAGAAAAAAAAATATATTAGTTGGAAAATTATAATTTATGATTTGACAACCTGACATGATATGAATACACTGATATTGCTCACTAGGAGTGAACAAAAGAACACAAACCAAGGACAAACATAGCAAAACTGAAAATACAAAGATACAGAAATACAAAAATACAAACAGAGTTCACATAGGTCGAGACTGATGGTTTTCTATAGTTCTGTGTCAGTGAAACCCGAGTGCATCATGTTCTTTTAAAATTAGACATAGGTCCAAACTGGTCCGGTCACTCTGTGCGAATTAACGCAGAGTGTGAACAAGCGCCAAGATTCATACACAGAAAATGATCAAACACATTGTGGTGACTATGGTGCATTCAAGGATCACTGATCAGGCTGCCATTTCACCTGAAGTACATCACCCGTCCCTGTCCACATCCATCTTGCCAGGAAATCGCTCCATGTGAACTGCGCTGTACACTTCAAGGTACGGACCAATCCATAAAAGAGGCAGCATGTTGGTTTATTATAATCAGATCTTACATAGCTTAGTATTGACAGAAAGAAACTATATAGTATAGGCTAAAACAGGATCTGTAGGTATTATATATTTGCGCACATTTTGAAAAACAGACAGATACTATATATTCTGTTACTGTTGCCTATAATTTTTGTCTTAATATAGTTGTATTGTTATTTTGATATATTATTTTGATATATTATGCCTTGAGCTATGATTTAATTTATTAAGAGTTTTTACATGTTTTTCTGTTATCATTGTTGCCATTTGTTTCTCATTGTCTCTATTTCTTTGTCCTTATTTTTATATGTTACTCTCTATATTTTAATATTCTGAATATCTATCCAGATATAATTTCTGGAAATATCAGAAGAAAAATATAAAGATGAAAATGAGGAGGGCAGCAACATATATTATGCCTGTTTTTGGGTTTGCCGGCTACCATGTGATAGAAGAATCACATGTGTGCTGGAGCGCATAAATCAATTGAAATGCGGAACAGCACAGATGCACCACCACAACACCGGTGTCTTAGATAGGTCATGTATAACCGTGTAGGAACGCCTGAAATGGCCACACACCTTCCTGGCCTGCTTGAGGATGTCCTGTAAGCCTGGTTACTTATGCACAAAGCGTTGTACGATCAGATTCAACACATGTGCCATGCACTGCACATGTGTCAACTTGCCCAAATTCAATGCCGCCGTTGTCACACACCACTTTGCCAATCTCCAGTTGGTGCGGGGTCAGCCACTGATCCACCTGTGCGTTCAAGGTGGACAGGAGTGCTGGTCCGGTGTGACTCTCTGCTTTCAGGCAAGTCAACCCCAAGACGGCGTGACACTGTCGTATCCGGGATGTGGAATAGCCCCTGGGGAGCTGGGGGGGTGCAGTTGATGTGGAGCAAGACGCAGCAGCAGAAGAGGACTCAGCCGAGGAGGTTAGCGAAGAGGATGGAGTAGGAGGAGTAGAGGAGGTGGCAGCAGGCCTGCCTGCAAGTCGTGGCGGTGTCACCAACTCCTCTGCAGAGCCACGCATTCCATGCTTGGCAGCCGTCAGCAGGTTTACCCAATGCGCAGTGTACGTGATATACCTGCCCTGACCGTGCTTTGCAGACCAGGTATCAGTGGTCAGATAGACCCTTGCCCCAACACTCTGTGCCAGACATGCCATGACTTCCTTTTCTACAATAGAGTACAGGTTGGGGATTGCCTTTTGTGAAAAAAGAATTCGGCCGGGTACCTTCCACTGCGGTGTCCCAATAGCTGCAAATTTTTTGAAGGCCTCAGACTCCACCAGCTTGTATGGTAAAAGCTGGCGGGCTAAGAGTTCCGACAAGCCAGCTGTCAGACGCCGGGCAAGGGGGTGACTCTGTGACATTGGCTTCTTATGCTCAAACATTTCCTTGACAGACACCTGACTGTGGGCAGATGAGCAGGAACTGCTGAAGGTGAGAGGTGGAGTGGCGGGTGGTTGAGAGGGGGCAAGAAGGACAGCAGTGGTTGACGTGGCTGAAGATGCTGGACCAGGAGGAGGATGGTGGCTTTGAGTTTGTGTGCTGCTTGTACTCATCATGTGTTGATCCTATAGGCGTTTGTGATGTGAGATCATGTGCCTTCGCAAAGCAGTTGTACCTAGGTGGGTGTTGGACTTCCCACGACTCCGCTTCTTTTGGCACAGGTTGCAAATGGCATCGCTGATATCAGAGGCAGACACACAAAAAAAATGCCACACTGCTGAGCTCTGCAATGACAGCATTCTGGTGGTGGCAACAGCATGCATTGATTGGCGCCCTGTCTGGCTGACCCCGGGTGCCGATACATGCTGTCTGACTGTGCCACTAGCTCCTTGCGACGACCTCCCCCTGCTTCCAACTCGTCTCCTCCTCCTCTCTGTCTCCCCATCTGAACTTTCCCCCTGTTCTTCTTCTCTTCGAGTGGGCACCCACGTGACATCCACGGACACATCGTCATCATCAACCGCTTCACTTGTATCTGACAACTCAGCAAAGGAAGCAGCAGCGGGTATAACATCATCATCATCACACCGTACGTCCATGTGTGTAATGCTGCCTGACTGAGACATATCCCGGTTATCTACATCCTCTGGCAATAATGGTTGCGCATCACTCATTTCTTCCAACTGATGTGTAAATAACTCCTCTGACAGATTAAGTGAAGCGGCTGTGGTGCTAGTGTTGGAGGTGGCGGCGGGCGGGCGAGTGGTAACTTGAGAGGTGCCCGAAGCTGAGCTGCAGGAGGATGGTGCGTCAAGGTTCCGAGCGGAAGCTGTAGAAGATTGGGTGTCCTGTGTAAGCCAGTCAACTATGTCCTCAGAATTTTTCGAGTTCAGGGTACGTGGCCTCTGAACACTGGGCATTATTCTAGGGCCAAAGAAAATCACAGCACCACGAGCATGACGGCCCCTGTGGGGTGGCCTGCCTCTGCCTGTTCTTTTTTTTTAGATTAGTGGTACTATGCGGGCAAGGTACTGTGCCACCCTATATGAGTGGTGGGCAGTGGGCACAGTACAGTCTGTGGGCCTGACATTCACTGGCAGGCAACTGCAATTATATTACAGAGAAAAAATTAAATGACTTCTTTATCTGCAAGGTACTGTGCCACCCGATATGAGTAGTGGGCAGTGGGCACAGTACAGTCTGTGGGCCTGACACTCACTGGCAGGCAACTGCAATTATATTACAGAGAAAAAATTAAATTACTTTTATATCTGCAAGGTACTGAGCCACCCGATATGAGTGGTGGGCAGTGGGCACAGCACAGTACAGCCAGTGGGCCTGACACACACTGGCAGGCAACTGCAATTATATTAACCCCTTAAGGACCGGGCTCATTTTCACCTTAAGGACCAGGCCATTTTTTGCAAATCTGACCAGTGTCACTTTAAGTGCTGATAACTTTAAAACGCTTTGACTTATCCAGGCCGTTCTGAGATTGTTTTTTCGTCACATATTGTACTTCATGACACTGGTAAAATGAAGTCAAAAAAATAATTTTTTTTGCACAAAAAAATACCTAATTTACCAAAAATTTGGAAAAATTTGCAAATTTCAAAGTTTCAGTTTCCTCTACTTCTGTAATACATAGTAATACCCCAAAAAATTGTGATGACTTTACATTCCCCATATGTCTACTTCATGTTTGAATTGTTTTGGGAATGATATTTTATTTTTTGGGGATGTTACAAGGCTTAGAAGTTTAGAAGCAAATCTTGGGGGGGCGTGGCCGGATGCCGGGAGGAGAGGTCGCATAGTGCCAGAGCTCCGGCTGTGGAACTCCGTCAGCGGCACATAGCGACTTAACTACAGCACAATTTTAATATACTTACCTGTCCCAGGACAGCTCTTGAGCCGGCAGACTTGCCGATGATGACCAGAGGAAGGAAGAAGGATCCGCAGCCGCAGAAGATGACGGCGTTCTTTCACCCAGCTCCTGGGGCTTCACAAGATGGCGCCGGTTCCCGCCACACAGGGGGAGAGTCCTGTCTGTCCTCTGCAGCGGCACCAGTCCAGCGTCCTCCTGGATCTCCCTCTTCAGCAGGATCTGGTTCTCCACCTCCACAGGGACCTAAAAAACAAAAAAGGGTGAGTGAACAGCAGCCATACAGCCCTCCCCTTGATACTTACCCTGCTTCACCAGATATAGGCCCTGGTTTAACAGTTGCCACAATGCAGGACATGCTGGCAGATCTAAAAAGATCTATCCATGGTGATTTCAAAGAGACAATCTCTGTTATTCATACAGACATAGTCGCCATAGGAGAAAGAACCGCACATTTAGAAGAAAAAATGGAGGAGTTTGTCACAGCGCATAACTCATTAGTAGACAATCATAATGCGGTTGAAGATGACATAGCAACCATCAAACTTAAAATTGCTGATCTGGAGGATCGCTCCAGAAGAAATAACGTTAGATTCAGAAGCATTCCTGAAAGCGTTCTGGACTCTCAGCTGCATGATTTTATTGCAGACCTTATAGTGTCATATTTACCAGATACCCCAGGGTCTGAGTTAATTATAGACCGGGTTCACCGGGTTCCTAAACCCAAAGCTCTACCAGCCTCTATCCCTAGGGATGTATTAGCCAGAATCCACTTTTTTCATCTAAAAGACTCCCTGATGAGGGAAGCTCAGAAAAAGAGGTCGGATATTCCTGAAAGATTCTCTAATGTACTCCTATTCACCGACCTTTCACCAGCAACGCTGAGCAGAAGACGTGCATTTCAAAATTACACCAAAGCATTAAGGGATAACAATATCCCTTACAAATGGGGTTTCCCTGTTAAGCTGATTGTGAGATATCAAAACTCATCAACTGTCCTAGTTTCTCCTCAGTAAGCGTCAAAAGCTTTTGCCAACTGGAACATCACCTTGCCACCGGAGGGCGCTAAAGACAAAGATAAAGCTATGAACTCTCCTCCTAACAGGAATTCCTCTGACAGAAGTCACCTAACCCTAACACCAGAATGGACCAAAGTGGGAAGAAACCCTCCGTGATACCTCCTCTGGACAATATCTATATTACCTTAAGTATACTCCCATGTTATACTATTTTTACGGGGTTCCACACCCTGTTGCTCTACCTCTCAGAACACTTATACCATCTCAGTGTTCACATTCCCTAATCCACTGTTTCCCTAACGCCTCCCATACTAAGTGAGATACATCACATCTTGTGGTCACTGTTAGACCATTGTTATGTTATTGTTATTTACTATTTATTTTATTTTCTATGTTTTAATCTGTTGTTTTATAAGGTTACACAAAAAAGGTTTACAGCTACCTCCTCAAACAACTGAAACCAAAGGTACAAATCTACGACCCCCACAACTGACATACGGTAACATTTGGGTACTTTATTATGTTATTCACACACTACTAGTCAACCAAATCAGATTAGTAACACTAGCATGCTACCTTGTAGATCAAGATGTCCAGTAAAGGTATAAAAATATTCTCTGCAAATGTTAGGGGTCTTAATAGCCCCTTTAAACGTTCAGCTTGTTGGAATGAGGTGAGGAAACAGAGAGCTGACATCATTTGTATTCAAGAGTCTCACCTTAATGAGGAGGACTCCTACAGATTTTCTCACCCCTCCTTTCCACATACTTTTTTTTCACCAGCTTCAAAAAAAAGAAAAGGTGTGATCATAGGCTTTAAGAATTCTATTGCTTTCCAATGCCATAAAACAATAATAGATGAAGAGGGTAGATATGTTATCATTATATGTGACATAAACAATTCTAGATACACAATAGTTAATCTTTATGCCCCAAATGCTGATCAGATAAATTTTATCAAACGCACCATTAAACTAGCTCAGGATTCTAAACAAGGATCTATATTGATTTGTGGCGACTTCAACATGTGTCCCGACTCCTCAATTGATAGACTCCCGTCTCCTCTCCCCTCTCCCAAAAACTCGCAACTCAGAGACTTCCTATTTCAGGAAGGACTTCTAGATATCTGGAGGGTCCATCACGCCAATGAAAAAGATTTTACTTTTTTTTCTCACCCACACAACACTTACTCTAGAATTGACCTCTTCGTATCTGATAAATGGCTTCTTCAAAAAGTACTAGAGGTAACAATTTCTAATATAACATGGTCTGACCATGCGTTTATATCTCTTACACTAGACGACATGTATAGCAATAGAATATATTCCCCATGGAGGCTGAACAATTCTTTACTCCAAAATGCCTCTATACGCACAGATGTAGAAAACTCTCTAAAAGAATACTTTAAAACAAATGATAATAATCTGGTATCAGATATTACACTATGGAGTGCGCACAAAGCATTTATAAGAGGTGTACTACTAAAACATGCAGCTATTCAAAAGAAAAAAAGAAGGGAAATCCTAGATAAATTATTAGCTAATATCAAAACCTTGGAGGACTCCTCTAAGATTTCTCTAGATCCCAAAACCCTTAGCAAATTAAAAACAGCCAGACATCATCTATATCTTCATCTACATGAAAAACATGAATTCTACCTTCGTAAAGTCAAATCAGATCATTATTCTCAAGGTAACAAAGCATCAAAAATTTTAGCTAATAGAGTTAAGAAAAGAGAAGCCAAATCAAGAATCCCCTTCTTATATGACAACCAGAACCAAAAACTATATAACCCTAAACACATAGCAGAGGAATTCGCTAAATACTATGAAAATTTATATAATTTAGAGAAATCAACTGACATTGTTCAACCAACTTCTGAATATATTAATGACTTTCTCAATGGCATTTCCCTACCTTCTATAACCCCATCCCAAAATCAATCTCTCAACTCTAAAATCACACACCTGGAAATATCCGAAGCAATTCATTCCCTTAAAAATAATAAGTCTCCTGGCCCAGATGGACTTACAAACGAATATTATAAAAACTTCTCCAACATTTTAAATCCCTTCTTGACTAGATCTTTCAATTTGATAGCAGAGCAAAAATCAATCCCCAAGGATATGTTAAATGCAATGATAATTACACTCCCAAAACCTGGTAAATCTGCAGATAAACCGGCCAATTTCAGACCTATATCGCTATTAAACTCTGATATAAAGATATTTGCAAAAATTTTAGCAAAGAGATTATCTACCATTCTTCCTTCCTTAATAGCCAATGATCAAATTGGTTTTGTTCCCAACAGACAATCATCAGATGGTACTAGGAGATTCATAGATCTCCTAGATGTGGCATATGCCACCAAAACGCCTTCTTTGCTCCTTTCCTTGGATGCGGAGAAGGCGTTCGATAGGATACACTGGAAATATATTCAGGCTACTTTGGAAAAATACGGTTTTGGAGATTTCTTCCTTTCCGCAGTAATGTCCTTATATTCCAATCCTAGTGCCTCTATATATTCTTCTAGTTTTCTATCTGCTCCATTCAATATCAAAAATGGAACTAGACAAGGCTGTCCCATGTCACCCCTAATATTTGCCCTGGCAATGGAACCCTTTGCGGAACATATCAGATCTTCCCCCCTTATTAAAGGGATAACAGTAGGAAATACAGATCATCGCATAGGACTTTTTGCTGATGATGTTTTAATTCTAACGTCAAACCCAACCACTGCATTAAATGCTATTAACAATATTATTGCTAATTTTGGTAAGGCTTCCTTTTATAAAGTGAATATTAATAAGTCCCAAATTCTTGACCTGGGTTTGACCAGAGCCACCAGGCGGTCAATTTCTAACTTGTATAAATACCCATGGGCTGATGAATCATTGACATATCTGGGCATACAACTCGCCTTCCCTACTAACAAACTATTTAAAGTCAATTTTTGGCCACTATATAATAAAATCAACGACTCCTTAAACAACCTAAGAATGGACTCGCTTTCATGGTTAGGAAGAATAGCTGCAATCAAAATGGTGATTCTACCCAAAATCATTTACATGTTCCGTAACATTCCAATTGCTATTCCCAACGGTTACATAACAAAGCTACAAGCTTTAATCAACAGACACATATGGGGAAAATACAAACCCAGAGTGAAAGGACCTATACTTAACAAATCACTTAAAACAGGTGGTCTTAATGTCCCTTCTATTAAACATTATTATGCCTCCGCTATACTTGACCAAATGAGATACCTGATCAAGAATGATACTTCAAAAAAATGGGTTTTACTGGAAAAAAATATAATGGGCTCCCATGATATAAATCTACACCTCTCTGCTACAGCGGTCTTTGGCATTAAGAATATTTCCTCACTCGCAACTCTGAAAGCAATACACAACATCTGGTATACCATTGCTAGAATAGAAAAACTAGTTACCACCTCAGTTTTTTCCCTGCCCTTAGAAATTTGTGAATTAGCCATTCCTGACCTAAGGATTGACAATTGGATTACTTTGGGTATCACTAATATAGGGCAACTAAAGAAAAATGATGTTTTTGTTGATTTCGCTTATCTACATAAAGAGTTTAACATACCCAATACAGATTTCTATAAGTATCTGAGAATAAGACATCTACTTCAATCCCCTAGAAATTTTCACCATACTTCTCTCAATCACTCTTTATCGGACTGGATTCAAATGACACACAGATTAGATAAAGGTATTACTAAAGGTTATCATTTACTAAAGGAATCAAATACAAACCCCTTACAGCATATTATAGATAAGTGGAATGTAGAATTGGGTTCAGCTCTCACAGATTCAGAGTGGAACGAAGTTTTTACCTCTGTCTCTAAACTCTCCAAATGCTCTGATCACTTAGAAGGAGCAAGAAAATTATTATACAGATGGTATAGAACCCCTGTTTATATAAACAGAATCTTTCCTGAGGTCTCCCCAGCTTGCTGGAGATGTGGCCATGATTCTGGAACATATCTTCACATGTGGTGGGAGTGCCGTACAGTAAAAAGTCTGTGGATCTCAATTTTTGAGTTCTTATCTTCTCTAGCAGGTTATCCTATTGACCCCTCTCCTAAGATGGCTTTACTTTCTGTAGGCCTTATAGACCTGCCATACCACTTTAGAGTAATTGCCAGTCACTTAATATTTGTTACACGTCTGAAAGTTGCTGCCTGCTGGAAAGCTGGTGCACTCCCTAATATCAAGAGAATTTTTAGAACGCTTGACAACAACTGCTTATTTGAGGGTCTTTGGGCATCAGCTAGGAACTCAAAGTCTGTCTTCCTAAAGAATTGGGAAGTGTGGCTAAGTGATAAGAAATGCAACATTCCTCCTAATGCAGCTATTAGATTATGATCTTTTAGCTCTACTCTATTACTTGAATATTAGTATGCATCCCAGTATTTATGTACCTTAGTGACCTTTTCTGTTAATGGTACCAGTTTATCTGTCGTGTGCAATGTAACTACCTTCCCCTATTAGAAGATGTCACAAGTGCCTTATTATCTGCTGTGATACAATCTTGTACATGTGAATATTTACATTTAAATGTAACCTATGTTTATGAAAATCTTAATAAAAATTATTGTTCAAAAAAAAAAAAAAAAAAGAAGCAAATCTTGAAATTTTTCAGAAATTTACAAAAACTCAATTTTTAGGGACCAGTTCAGGTCTGAAGTCACTTTGCGAGGCTTACATAATAGAAACCACCCAAAAATGACCCCATCTAAGAAACTACACCCCTCAAGGTATTCAAAACTGATTTTGCATACATTGTTAACCCTTTAGGTGTTGCACAAGAGTTATTGGCAAATGGGGAGGAAATTTGAGAATTTCATTTTTTTGTCTAATTTTTAATTTTAACCCATTTTTTCCACTAACAAAGCAAGGGTTAACAGCCAAACAAGATTGTATCTTTATTGCCCTGACTCTGCCGTTTACAGAAACACCCAATATGTGGCCGTAAATTACTGTACGGCTACACAGCGGGGCGTAGAGTGAAAGGTGCGCCGTATGGTTTTTGGAAGGCTGGTTTTTATGGACTGGTTTTTTGACACCATGTCCCATTTGAAGCCCCCTGATGCACCCCTAGAGGAGAAACTCCCTAAAAGTGACCCCATCTAAGAAACTACACCCCTCAAGGTATTCAAAACTGATTTTACATACGTCGTTAACCCTTTAGGTGTTGCACAAGAGTTATTGGCAAATGGGGATGAAATTTGAGAATTTCATTTTTTTGCCTAATTTTCAATTTTAACCCATTTTTTCCACTAACAGAGCAAGGGTTAACAGCCAAACAAGACTGTATCTTTATTGCCCTGACTCTGCTGTTTACAGAAACACCCCATATGTGGCCGTAAACTACTGTATGGCCACACAGCGGGGCGTAGAGTGAAAGGTGCGCCGTTTGGTTTTTGGAAGGCAGGTTTTGCTGGACTGGTTTTTTGACACCCTTTCCCATTTGAAGCCCCCCTGATGCACCCCTAGATTAGAAATTCCATAAAAGTGACCCCATCTAAGAAACTACACCCCTCAAGCTATTCAAAACTGATTTTACAAACTTTGTTAACCCTTTAGGTGTTGCACAAGATTTAATGGAAAATAGAGACACAATTTCAAAATTTTACATTTTTAACAGATTTTCCATTTTAATATTTTTTTTCCAGTTACAAAGCAAGGGTTAACAGCCAAACAAAACTCATTATTTATGGCCCTTATTCTGTAGTTTACAGAAACACCCCATATGTGGTCGTAAACCGCTGTACGGGCACACGGCAGGGCACAGAAGGAAAGGAATGCCATACGGTTTTTGGAAGGCAGATTTTGCTGGACTGGTTTTTTGACACCATGTCCCATTTGAAGCCCCCCTGATGCACCCCTAGAGTAGAAACTCCAAAAAAGTGACTCCATTTTAGAAACTACGGGATAGGGTGGCAGTTTTGTTGGTACTAGTTTAGGGTACATATGATTTTTGGTTGCTCTATATTACACTTTTTGTGCAGCAAGGTAACAAGAAATAGCTTTTTTGGCACGTTTTTTTTTTTTGTTATTTACAACATTCATCTGACAGGTTTTATCATGTGGTAATTTTATAGATCAGGTTGTCACGGACGCGGCGATACCTAATATGTATACTATTTTTTTTATTTATGTAAGTTTTATACAATAACTTCATTTTTAAAACCAAAAAAATGTTTTAGTGTCTCCATAGTCTAAGAGCCATAGTTTTTTCAGTTTTTAGGCGATTATCTTGAGTAGGGTCTCATTTTTTGCGGGATGAGATGACGGTTTGATTGGCACTATTTTGGGGTGCATATGACTTTTTGATCGCTCGCTATTACACTTTTTGTGACGTAAGATGGCAAAAAATGGCTTTTTTTACACCGTTTTTGTTTTTATTTTTTTACGGTGGTCACCTGAGGGGTTAGGTCATGTGATATTTTTATAGAGCCGGTCGATACGGACGCGGCGATACCTAATATGTATACTTTTTTTTTATTTATGTAAGTTTTACACAATGATTTCATTTTTGAAACAAAAAAAATCATGTTTTAGTGTTTCCATAGTCTAAGAGCCATAGTTTTTTCAGTTTTTGGGCGATTATCTTGGGTAGGGTCTCATTTTTTGCGGGATGAGATGACGGTTTGATTGGTACTATTTTGGCGTACATGCAACTTTTTTGATCACTTTTATTATCTTTTTTGGGAAGTAAGGTGGGCAAAATTTCAATTTTCTCATAGTTTTTATTTTTTTATTTTTATGGCGTTCACCGTGCGGGGAAAGTAACATGACTGTTTTATAGATCAGGTCGTTACGGACGCGGCGATACCTAATATGTGTAGTGTATTTTATTTTTTTAATTTTTATTCAGTGATAAATGTTTTTTTTTATCTTAACTTTTTTCCCTTTTTTTTTACATTTTTGTGACCCAGACCCACTTGGTTCTTGAAGATCCAGTGGGTCTGATGTCTGTATAATACAGTACAGTACAATATATATTGTTCTGTACTGTATTTTACTTACACTGAACAGATCTATGCTTTTAGCACAGATCTGTTCAGCACCATGGACAGCAGGACGCCTGAGCAGGCGTCCTGTTGCCATGGGAACCTTCCCCGTCTGCTCAGAACTTCGCAGACGGGGAAGGGTAAGCACGAGCTGAGGGGGGCTCTCTGGGGGCTGTCGGGGGGCTCTCTCTCTCTCCATCGGGGGGCTGCAAAGGCACAGCAGCCCCCCTATGGATAGGGAGGGATCTCCCTGACCGATGACAGTTAACTTTTTCCATACAGCGGTCCGTACGGACCGCGGTATGGAAAGGGTTAAACGGCTGACATCTGCACAGATGTCAGCCGTTTATACCAGGGTGCCAGCAATGTGCTGGCACCCTGGTATAACCCACTAGAAGCCAACGATCGTTCATGGGGAGGCGGGCGGGGGATCGCGATCCCGCCTGCCGCACCGCCCGCCTCCCGCAACGCCCCCACCGCCTGTGATACCCCCCCCCCAGCACCACCCGCCGGCATAAAATCGTGCAGGGGTGCAGGGGGGGGGTGAAAAATATAGATTTTAGCCACTCTAAAGTTTCTGATCCCCGCGGTCAGGGCCCGCGGGGATCAGAAACTGCAAAAAGCGCAGCAAACCGCAGGTCTGAATTGACCTGCGGTTTGCTGCGATCGCCGATACGGGGGGGTCAAATGACCCCCCCCCCCCCTGCATTGTTACGGGATGCCGGCTGAATGATTTCAGCCGAAATCCCGTTCCGATTAACCGCTGGGGCGCCGGAATACAGATTTTAAGTCAGGACGTACCGGTACGTCCTTGGTCCTTAAGGACTCAGGAAATAGGGCGTACCGGTACGTCCTATGTCCTTAAGGGGTTAAAGAGAAAAAATTAAATGACTTTTTTATCTGCGAGGTACTGTGCTACCCGATATGAGTGGTGGGCAGTAGGCACAGTACAGTCTGTGGGCCTGACTCTCACTGGCAGGCAACTGCAATTATATTACAGAGAAAAAATTAAATGACTTTTTTATCTGCAAGGTACTGTGTGCCACCCGATATGAGTGGTGGGCACTGGCAGTGGGCATAGTACAGTCAGTGGGCCTGACACACACTGGCAGGCAACTGCAATTATTATACAGAGAAAAAATTTAATGACTTTTTTTATCTGCAAGGTACTGTGCCACCCGATATGAGTGGTGGGCACTGGCAGTGGGCACAGTACAGCCAGTGGGCCTGACACACACTGGCAGGCAACTGCAATTATATTAAAGGGTAAAAATTAAATGACTTTTTTATCTGCAAGGTACTGCGCCACCCGATATGAGTGGTGGGCAGTGGGCACAGTACAGTCTGTGGGCCTGACACTCACTGGCAGGCAACTGCAATTATATTACAGAGAAAAAATTAAATGACTTTTTTATCTGCAAGGTACTATGCCACCTGATATGAGTGGTGTGCACACAGTACAGTCTGTGGGCCTGTGGCCTCTCACACACGGGCAGGCAACTGCAATATTTTAAAAAGCAGACTGTTGTACCAGCCCTAAAAAGGGCTTTTTGGGGTGCTGTCAGGACGCTGTCCTTACAGCAGATGAGTCTTTGAGGACTGGAGTGGACACAGAACACTGGTCTAGCTAACGATTTCCCTATTAATTCAGCAGCAGCAGCACTCTCCCTGCTCTAACTAACACTGCAGCTTCAGAATGAATCTAAGATGGATGCTGTCCTTGCTTTTTGATAGGAGGTGGGAGGGTCTGGGAGGGAGGGTATGCTGATTGGCTGGAATGTGTTTGCTGACTGTGAGGTACAGGGTCAAGGTTTGCTCAATGATGACGTATAGGTGGCAGACCGAACATCGCATATGTTCGCCCGCCGCGGCGAACGCGAACAAGCGATGTTCGCCGGCGAATAGTTCGGTACATC
Source organism: Bufo bufo (assembly GCF_905171765.1). NCBI lineage: Eukaryota > Metazoa > Chordata > Amphibia > Anura > Bufonidae > Bufo > Bufo bufo. The sequence goes on from NC_053389.1 coordinate 644,469,506, forward strand.
TCTATACTCAAACAGGTTCTTTCGTTCTAACGGACAGATCAGCTATAATTTTAACCTTTCTATCACGATAACACCAATTAAACTCTTGAGAACCCACAAAAGCGGAAGTTTCAGAGGAGAATCGTAAGAAATAAAGCTTTCTTACCTTGCCGGCATGTGATCTCGTCTGATGGTTCCGTTTATATCGCTCTCGTGGCGTTTGATTCGAAGGTTACGCAAGCTGTCTGCCCACCCAGGGGACGCCATTTTGTCTGCATTTCTCATCTTGTTTGTGTGGTGCCAAATCAAGTAAAAGTATGTGTACACCATACTGCTTTATAATGAGACCAGACACACTAGGTGGTTTCATGAAAGCATCTTCTCATCTTCTCTGAGCCATGGTAGAAGAGGTGCACTTTATTCACATTACATTGACTTAAATAGCGGACATGACATCACAAAAGGGGTGTTCCTTAAGAAGAGACTATTGGCTCCTTAACCTGATAGGAGTGGTTTCAGCATCTTCAACTGAGTTCATAGATATATTTGAAAACTGTAATGTAATCCCCATTTTCTCCCTCCCTTATTGACCTTCTCATACATCTAGTGGACAAAAATGTGTACTACAGAATGTTCACACCACATTATATAGAGATATAAAGCCCATCTCTCATAACATCAAGATTCTCTAGGGTTAAACGTACTTGCTCTAACAGAATTTTCATGAAGCGAAGGGAACTGCTCGTCGCCTCCTGCTTCCACTTAGTCATCAGGGAGGCATTCCTACATCTTGCTGCCGGGGTCAGGTTAATCCTGAGGCCTCTCAGGACAATATTATGCTCAAGGTAATTTAGTAAATGCTGAACTTCCCACCATGATACAATTTGTTCTCTATAAATTTTGTCCAATTCTTTGAAAGCTACCCCAAAAGATGGTGTATATTTCTTTTGACAAAAGTTTTTGTCAGAAAAGACTTCCTTGGCCTCAGTGAGCCAATTTTCTGGATTGAAGCCTGTGCTGAGAAAACCAGCCATATCTGTTATCAATATTGGACCAAAATCTATCCAGCACCTCAGTGCACTTTGATTAGACATGCCAAGGTATATAGTCACACTCCCAAATATCTAAAAAAATTCCTGTGTGGACAAGGTAATCATATTCTAAAATATAACTTTTACTAGGTATGCCATAAAATAAATCAATATAGTTAAAAACACCAAAACCAGTGAAAAAAATCATTAAACTGAACCGCTGTCAACACACCCTACTATTCACTTGTCATCCACTCTAGTCGCCTGAGGAGGGAGCACAAATTAGTATTATACAGTCTTACCGCCTCCAGACGTGTAGATTGCAGATGGATGTAGAGTGTATTTACGGAGTATCCTTACAATGCAGTGGCCAAGGATATTAAGGACGGGTGCTTTGCTTGCAGGTACAATAAGCAACAATATACTAGTGACCCTGGTTATAATTCTCTCACAGCGATGCCAAGGAGGGGGGCTAGTACATTGGCTGCCTAGCAGACACAGAGCACCCGTCCTGATAGGGGCGACCCCATACGGAACCTGTCCCTAGTTAGGGGCCTAAACCCTATGCTTGACCTCACTAGATCCCTACATGCCACGTTTCGTCCTCATTGTAGGACTCAATCAGGGGAATTAATTTAGTGAAGTTCAACTGAAAAACATAAAGGACAAACAAACATAATAACTACAACAGTACTCCAATCTTCATCAGTTCAGTCAATAAACACCATACAAATAGTGCCCATTAAATCACCTCTTACTTACTATTAGAATATCGCATCGACTTCTAAATAGGGGTGGACACATATAGGGAGTGTGACTATATACCTTGGCACGTCTAATCAAAGTGCACTGAGGTGCTGGATAGATTTTATTAATCATCTTCAGCAACACGGTCCCTAGCGCATAAGCACTGACCACTTCTCTCCCTATGCTCAGCTCACAGAACAATGGCAGAGACTGTGCGGGATGAGGGTTTTATAGTGCTATGACATCACAGGGGATGGCTATAAGTGGATTGGCTGGCTGCACGGCATTATGGTGATTTTGTGTTCGCGGGCATGTCTGTTCTACACTTAGTTTCGCTTTGTAACACATGCAGCTGCCATTTTAGGAAAACCTGATTTGTTACCAAGAAACACAAGGAAATTCGGATTTGTTGTGAATTGCTGTGGACCGAATTCCAATTTGAATGCTTCACTTCGCTCTACACTAATTATGATGTTCTGAAGCAGCTGATGCACAGTACTGTATATAATACACATTACAGCTTTTCTTAGGGCTCATTCAGGCGGCCGTATGCTGTCCGCAAAAATGCGGAATCCGTTTTTTTTGCGGATTAGATGCTGTCCCATTCATTTTTATGGGGCCCTTTTCTTCCATTGCATGGCTCACAAAAAATGAAACATGTCCTATACTTGTCAGTGAAAATCAGGACATGGCCCTATTGAAGTCTATGGATCACCAAAAAAAACGGAATGCAATGCAGCCTACGGCCGTCTGAATGAGCCCTTACAGTGAGGGAGCGATTCTTGCTAGAAGGAACATCATACAATGGAGATCTGTGACAGACACTGGTCTGAAGGAAAAGAGCAGTATCTATAAAGCATGGCTTAGCTCTCTATAATCATACAGTTCTGACATCAGAATGTGACGCTTATCAAAATATTTTTTTACAGATATTTCAATGGAAAATTCACAGCTGCTGAGGTCATAATCCAGGATCCACTCAGTTATGACATCACAATCAGCAGAACATCTATCGTATTTTTTGCCCTATAAGACACACCGGCCCATAAAACGTACCTAGGTTTTAACCACCTCAGCCCCCAGTGCTTAAACACCCTGAAAGACCAGGCCACTTTTTACACTTCGGACCTACACTACTTTCACCGTTTATTGCTCGGTCATGCAACTTACCACCCAAATGAATTTTACCTCCTTTTCTTCTCACTAATAGAGCTTTCATTTGGTGGTATTTCATTGCTGCTGACATTTTTACTTTTTTTGTTATTAATCGAAATTTAACGATTTTTTTGCAAAAAAATGACATTTTTCACTTTCAGTTGTAAAATTTAGCAAAAAAAACGAGATCCATATATAAATTTTGCTCTAAATTTATTGTTCTACATGTCTTTGATAAAAAAAAAATGTTTGGGTAAAAAAAAAATGCTTTGGGTAAAAGTTATAGCGTTTACAAACTATGGTACAAAAATGTGAATTTCCGCTTTTTGAAGCAGCTCTGACTTTCTGAGCACCTGTCATGTTTCCTGAGGTTCTACAATGCCCAGACAGTACAAACACCCCACAAATGACCCCATTTCGGAAAGTACACACCCTAAGGTATTCGCTGATGGGCATAGTGAGTTCATAGAACTTTTTATTTTTTGTCACAAGTTAGCGGAAAATGATGATTTTTTATTTTTTTTTCTTACAAAGTCTCATATTCCACTAACCTGTGACAAAAAATAAAAACTTCTATGAACTCACTATGCCCATCACGAAATACCTTGGGGTCTCTTCTTTCCAAAATGGGGTCCCTTGTGGGGTAGTTATACTGCCCTGGCATTCTAGGGGCCCAAATGTGTGGTAAGGAGTTTGAAATCAAATTCTGTAAAAAATGACCTGTGAAATCCGAAAGGTGCTCTTTGGAATATGGGCCCCTTTGCCCACCTAGGCTGCAAAAAAGTGTCACACATCTGGTATCTCTGTATTCAGGAGAAGTTGAGGAATGTGTTTTGGGGTGTCATTTTACATATACCCATGCTGGGTGAGATAAATATCTTAGTCAAATGCCAACTTTGTATAAAAAAATGGGAAAAGTTGTCTTTTGCCAAGATATTTCTCTCACCCAGCATGGGTATATGTAAAATGACACCCCAAAACACATTCCCCAACTTCTCCTGAGTACGGAGATACCAGATGTGTGACACTTTTTTGCAGCCTAGGTGGGCAAAGGGGCCCACATTCCAAAGAGCACCTTTCGGATTTCACAGGTCATTTTTTACAGAATTTGATTTCAAACTCCTTACCACACATTTGGGCCCCTAGAATGCCAGGGCAGTATAACTACCCCACAAGTGACCCCATTTTGGAAAGAAGAGACCCCAATGTATTCGCTAATGGGCATAGTGAGTTCATGGAAGTTTTTATTTTTTGTCACAAGTTAGTGGAATATGAGACTTTGTATGAAAAAAATAAAATAAAAAATCAGCATTTTCCACTAACTTGTGACAAAAAATAAAAAATTCTAGGAACTCGCCATGCCCCTCACGGAATACCTTGGGGTGTCTTCTTTCCAAAATGGGGTCACTTGTGGGGTAGTTATACTGCCCTGGCATTTTCCAGGGGCCCTAATGTGTGGTAAGTAGGTAAATGACCTGTAAAATCCTAAAGGTGCTCTTTGGAATATGGGCCCCTTTGCCCACCTAGGCTGCAAAAAAGTGTCACACATGTGGTATTGCCGTATTCAGGAGAAGTTGGGGAATGTGTTTTGGGGTGTCATTTTACATATACCCATGCTGGGTGAGAGAAATATCTTGGCAAAAGACAACTTTTCCCATTTTTTTATACAAAGTTGGCATTTGACCAAGATATTTCTCTCACCCAGCATGGGTATATGTAAAATGACACCCCAAAACACATTCCCCAACTTCTCCTGAGTACGGCGATACCAGATGTGTGACACTTTTTTGCAGCCTAGATGCGCAAAGGTGCCCAAATTCCTTTTAGGAGGGCATTTTTAGACATTTGGATACCAGACTTCTTCTCACGCTTTGGGGCCCCTAGAATGCCAGGGCAGTATAAATACCCTACATGTGACCCCATTTTGGAAAGAAGACACCCCAAGGTATTCAATGAGGGGCATGGCGAGTTCATAGAAATTGTTTTTTTTTGGCACAAGTTAGCGGAAATTGATATTTTTAATTTTTTTCTCACAAAGTCTCCCGTTCCGCTAACTTGGGACAAAAATTTCAATCTTTCATGGACTCAATATGCCCCTCACAGAATACCTGGGGGTGTCTTTTTTCCGAAATGGGGTCACATGTGGGGTATTTATACTGCCCTGGCATTCTAGGGGCCCTAAAGCGTGAGAAGAAGTCTGGAATATAAATGTCTAAAAAATTTTACGCATTTGGATTCCGTGAGGGGTATGGTGAGTTCATGTGAGATTTTATTTTTTGACACAAGTTAGTGGAATATGAGACTTTGTAAGAAAAAAAAAAATAATTCCGCTAACTTGGGCCAAAAAAATGTCTGAATGGAGCCTTACAGAGGGTGATCAATGACAGGGGGGTGATCAATGACAGGGGGAGTGATCAATGACAGGGGGGTGATCAATGACAGGGGGGTGATCAGGGAGTCTATATGGGGTGATCACCACAGTCATTGATCACCCCCCCTGGAAGGCTCCAGGGAGACGCCTGTATGTGTTTTGCGGATCCGATCCATCTATCAGTGGATCCGTAAAAATCATGCAAACATCTGAATGGAGCTTTACAGGGGGTTGATCAATGACAGGGGTGTAATCAATGACAGGGGGGTGATCAGGGAGTCTATATGGGGTGATTACCACAGTCATTGATCACGCCCCTGTAAGGCTTCATTCAGACGTCCGGATGCGTTTTGCGGATCCGATCCATCTATCAGTGGATCCGTAAAAATCATGCGGACATCTGAATGGAGCTTTACAGGGGGTTGATCAATGACAGGGGTGTAATCAATGACAGGGGGGTGATCAGGGAGTCTATATGGGGTGATAACCACAGTCATTGATCACGCCCCTGTAAGGCTTCATTCAGACGTCCGTATGCGTTTTGCGGATCCGATCCATCTATCAGTGCATCCGTAAAAATCATGCGGACATCTGAATGGAGCTTTACAGGGGGTTGATCAATGACAGGGGTGTAATCAATGACAGGGGGGTGATCAGGGAGTCTATATGGGGTGATAACCACAGTCATTGATCACGCCCCTGTAAGGCTTCATTCAGACGTCCGTATGCGTTTTGCGGATCCGATCCATCTATCAGTGCATCCGTAAAAATCATGCGGACATCTGAATAGAGCTTTACAGGGGGGTAATCAATGACAGGGGGGTGATCAGGGAGTCTATATGGGGTGATAACCACAGTTATTGATCATGCCCCTGTAAGGCTTCATTCAGACGTCCGGATGCGTTTTGCGGATCCGATCCATCTATCAGTGCATCCGTAAAAATCATGCGGACATCTGAATGGAGCTTTACAGGGGGGTAATCAATGACAGGGGGGTGATCAGGGAGTCTATATGGGGTGATAACCACAGTCATTGATCATGCCCCTGTAAGGCTTCATTCAGACGTCCGTATGCGTTTTGCAGATCCGATCCATCTATCAGTGCATCCGTAAAAATCATGCGGACATCTGAATGGAGCTTTACAGGGGGGTAATCAATGACAGGGGGGTGATCAGGGAGTCTATATGGGGTGATAACAACAGTCATTGATCATGCCCCTGTAAGGCTTCATTCAGACGTCCGGATGCGTTTTGCGGATCCGATCCATCTATCAGTGGATCCGTAAAAATCATGCGGACGTCTGAATGGAGCTTTACAGGGGGGTAATCAATGACAGGGGGGTAATCAATGACAGGGGGGTGATCAGGGAGTCTATATGGGGTGATCACCACAGTCATTGATCACGCCCCTGTAAGGCTTCATTCAGACGTCCGGATGCGTTTTGCGGATCCGATCCATCTATCAGTGGATCCGTAAAAATCATGCGGACGTCTGAATGGAGCTTTACAGGGGGTTGATCAATGACAGGGGGGTAATCAATGACAGGGGGGTGATCAGGGAGTCTATATGGGGTGATCAGGGGTGATCAGGGGCTAATAAGGGGTTAATAAGTGACGGGGGGGGGGTGTAGTGTAGTGTAGTGGTGTTTGGTGCTACTTTACTGAGCTACCTGTGTCCTCTGGTGGTCGATCCAAACAAAGGGGACCACCAGAGGACCAGGTAGCAGGTATATTAGACGCTGTTATCAAAACAGCGTCTAATATACCTGTTAGGGGTTAAAAAAAACACATCTCCAGCCTGCCAGCGAACGATCGCCGCTGGCAGGCTGGAGATCAACTCTCTTACCTTCCGTTCCTGTGAGCGCGCGCGCCTGTGTGCGCACGTTCACAGGAAGTCTCGCGTCTCGCGAGATGACGCATATATGCGGGACTGTGCGCAGCGCTGCCACCTCCGGAACGCGATCCTGCGTTAGGCGGTCCGGAGGTGGTTAAAGGGGGACAATAAGAAAAAAATATTTTTCATTATACCTCAGGTCAGACCACCAATCATACCCCCAATATTAATCATACCTCAGCTAACAGCCCCAATAAGATCCCCAATGTTAATAAGACCCCAATAAGACCTCAGATCAGACCCCCAATCAGATCTCAGCTTAGACCCCAATATGAATAACCCCCAATCAGACCTCAGAGCCACATGCCTCTCATCCCAGTAGCCTTATAGCATCCCCCAGTAGCCTCATAGCAGCCCCCATTAGCCTTATAGCAAACCCCATTAGCCTTATGGCAGCCCCCAGTAGCCTTATAGCAGCCCCCAGTAGCCTTATAGCAGCCCCCAGTAGACTTATAGCAGCCCCCAGTAGCCTCATAGCAGCCCCCAGTAGCCTCATAGCAGCCCCCATTAGCCTCATAACAGCCCCCAGTAGCCTTATAGCAGCCCCCAGTAGCCTCTCATCAGCCCCCAGGAGCTTCTCATTAGCCGCCAGCTGCCTCTTTATCAGCCCCCAGTGCCTCTCACCAGCCCCCAGAAGTGTCCATCAGCCTCATAAATATAAAATAAAAAAAAACACTTACCTCACCTGCTCCTGGACGCCACCGCTCCTCTCCTTCAACGCGATCTGCATCCTCCTGCTGTCGGCTATGCTGTGAAGGCTGCGCACAGCGTGACGTCACAGAGTGCCGTGGGGAAGAGAAGACGCTTCACAGAGTGGCTCACGCTGTGTGTAGCCCTGCACAGCTGACAGCCGAGGACCAGGAAGCGGTGAGTACAAAGCCTCATTACTGAGTGAGTACGGTCCTCATGTACTAATGAGCACTTCCATAATGGAAGCGGCTCATTAGTATTTTCCCCATAAGACGCAGGGGCATTTCTCCCCCACTTTTAAGGGGAGGATGCATCTTATGGGGTGAACAATACCGTCAATTTTCCATACAGTAGACGTCAGTTCATCATTTCTCATTCAGAATGGCTATAAGTAGCATTTCTAGTCACTCCATATTTTGTAATCAATGATGATTTTCTAATCCCATCTTTCCATTGAATGCTTCCCTTTGAATTTTATTAGTAGACTGTTACTTTCATGCTCATTATTTTATATTTTTTGCCAACTTTTAGCCAGTCCTTTTTCATAAATCCTTTATATAATTCTTTCCCTGGAGGGGGGAGCATCAATGATTCCATAATCTGTCTTCCTTTATAGTAAAGTCATTACCTAATTTTTTGTACATGTGGCGTTTCATTTTGCTATACTATTTATAACATGATAATGGATGGAGATTATCAGGACTATACTTTCTTGAAATTTGTCAAATACATACAGAAAATGCTCATATTTTATAAGAAGATCATAATTTTAGTTATTTTCACAATGTTGTTACTCTTTACAACCAACAAGTGTCTTGGGTTAAGCCAGAGATACTTGATTGCCTGGATAGGGGGGCCAGAGAAAGATACCACTGTGTCTCTGACCTTTGTAACGGACTATGGCTCTGTACAGTGGGAGCTCTTGAAATGTGAGACCCTGGAGGTAGAATTTGTGCTGGGCAGAGACTTCCCATTTTTTTGCAATTATGGAACAGAGAAAGTGCTTCAAATTGTGCAGATAGAGAATCTGAGAAAAAGTCTTTAGCAGAGTGTGTGACTCGTCGGCCGGAGAAAGAAGACTGGAGTCAAGGCCGAGGTGTTTCCCATGGCAACAGCTGCACTGAGGAGCCTGTATGCAGTGTCGGACTGGGGTGCCTAGAGCCCACCGGTAAAATGTATTTTGGGGACCCACCGTACGGATACATTCAGATATTACCTACTGACACAGCAGCAAGATGCTACCAGATGATTGAATATGGGTGTCCCTGCAGTAAGGTCCTGGGGAGAAGAGGACACTGGAGGCTTTCCTCTATAGCTAGAAGTCATCTCAGCTCTGATCGTGTCTATAATAATAAACTGGGGAGTTTCTTTAATAATCTATAAGTTTTTAAATGAACATAGGCTGGTTGAGGGGCTGTACATTAAATTTATGTATGTAGTGCAGGAAGTCTACTGTGTCATGTGCCACTTGTGCAGGGGGGGGGAGACTAGGGGCCCACCTTGCTCATGGGGCCACCAGGGGAATTCACCTGTACCCCTGTGGGCCAGTCCGAGCCTGCCTGTATGTGATTGAGTGACCAGGAACCAAGTGCTGGAGGTTCCCAGCATCCAGGAGAAGGATGATGACCTCTGTGGAGATGTTCCTATGGCACCCGGGAACGCCGAACCCGTGACATCTGTGGTTAAGAGCGTTCCTGTTATTGTGTGTGTGACAGAAAATGTGATAGAAATCAAGGCTCTGGAGGTTGGGCAGGTAGCTGACCAGTGCCCTGGTGCCTCAGAAGCCATGAACTGCGCTGAGAGCCGGTGGCAGTCGCTATGTGCTCAGCCGGGAGGTGTTGAGACACCTAGAGACTGCGTTGAAAATGTGTGACAATGTGGTAAATGGCAGTCCAGTCCAAGCGTGGTTGGATGCAAGGAGCCAGGAGAGCCTGGTACATGCCAGCTTGGTAGCTGGGGACTGTGTTGGACAAACAAGTGAGTGTGATGGACATTCATGTGGATAGCAAGGACTATCCTGTGGCTCTCATTGAGTGTGAGACTCCAGTGAGAACTGGCACTTATGAACTTGGTGTTGCAAATAGACTCATGCATGACGTAATGTTGGGTCGTGATTTCCCCTTGTTCTGGGAGTTGTGGGGAAGAGGAGACGCTTCTGCAGCAAGTGACGAAACTCCTGCAGAACCTGTACCTGTCCCTTTAAATAATGGTGTAAGGGAAATGCAAACAATGGTTTAGGTGAAATGAGATGAGGTGCAGAGTCAACATGTGAAGTTATTTGAAATGCATAATGAAAATGTGGGGTGATGTGAAATATGTGATGATGATGACACCCCATTTCCTTTGCAGGTTGTAATGGGGGAAGAAGCTCCCCCTCTATGTAAAAATAGATGTAATTTGGAAAATGCTGATTAATAATGTTGGTAGCACACAGCTGAGGGAACCCACTGTGGTAAATGTGCAGGAGAGTGTGTCAGTGCTAGAGGGTGTACCACACAAACCAGGTGGAGATAAGCAGTTTCCACAGTGTTCTATGGGTTATGAGCTCATGTGCAGTGTTGAGGAGGTGAACCAGGCAGATGAAGGAGTGCCTGGGTGGGTTCATGACATCGGATCGAGTACTGGAAGGACCTGGAATCATTGGTGGCCGTACATAGTGAGATTGTGAATGTGTCACAACCAATTCCCACTGAGAAAGCAGAAGAGGCTGTTCATGGCCCGAAGTCTGCTCTGGGTAAACAGCCAGTCAGGCACCTGAACAGAAGGCTGACTCCCATAAAATACTGGTTGTGGGGTACAAAACTGATTTTTGTGACAAACCGAGCTCTGCTGGCCTGGGTGTGGCAGAACAAAGGGAAAACTGCGGGTAATGCGGATGCCCTGTCACGAGCATCCTGTTTTGGTGCAAGTGTTCACCCCCAGAGGTTTGAACAGAGGGGGTATGTGAGGCAGTGACAAGTCTCATATATGAAGAGGGAAGATATGTGTCTCCTAGAATGGTGCAGGAAACCTATTTGAGGAGATGTTTGGTATGACTTGCTGTGTTTTCCTCACAATCATCTGGCCTGAGGTGAGGCCAGGTGCGATAATCACTTGGGAATAAAGCAATCCCCAGTGTGTGAGAGGAGGAGTTAGGCCTGCAGAGGGCCTGTGTGGTCCCAGCCAGGAGGGCTAGGCGGCCACAAGGCTGAGGAAGCCTAAGTTTCGGGGGACCCAGCGACACATGAAGAAGAGAGATGTTGCATGGTCAGAGTCGGGAGGACTACTGGACGATATTCCCCCAAGGTATTTCGCTGCTTCTACCAGGACGACTGGTGGGTTGCACTGGTCAGTGGTGACAGCTAAGAGGCTGTTGGACCGAAGCCAAATACCGCAGTGTGAAGACTGACCTAGAGGTGAGTTAGGGAGACCTCTGTATAGCGAGTGCCTGGCTGGGCAAGCGTTTGTTGTTTTGCGTTGATGTAACACGTTGTGATGTGAAGCTGCAACTTCGTTGTGCCAAGTGACGCCAAACTTGGAAGTTTGATGTGTTGTGTGAAAACCCCCCCTGTTTGATGAGAAGTCTTTCATTGCCAACCCCTGTGAGAGAGCGATCCCTTACAAAATACACTGCTCAAAAAAATAAAGGGAACACAAAAATAACACATCCTAGATCTGAGTTAATTAAATATTCTTCTGAAATACTTTGTTCTTTACATAGTTGAATGTGCTGACAACAAAATCACACAAAAATAAAAAAATGGAAATCAAATTTTTCAACCCATGGAAGTCTGGATTTGGAGTCACACTCAAAATTAAAGTGGAAAAACACACTACAGGCTGATCCAACTTTGATGTAATGTCCTTAAAACAAGTCAAAATGAGGCTCAGTAGTGTGTGTGGCCTCCACGTGCCTGTATAACCTCCCTACAACGCCTGTGTATGCTCTTGATGAGGTGGCGGACGGTCTCCTGAGGGATCTCCTCCCAGACCTGGACTAAAGCATCTGCCAACTCCTAGACAGTTTGTGGTGCAACGTGACGTTGGTGGATAGAGCGAGACATGATGTCCCAGATGTGCTCAATTGGATTCAGGTCTGGGGAACGGGCGGGCCAGTCCATAGCATCAATGCCTTCGTCTTGCAGGAACTGCTGACACACTCCAGCCACATGAGGTCTAGCATTGTCTTGCATTAGGAGGAACCCAGGGCCAACCGCACCAGCATATGGTCTCACAAGGGGTCTGAGGATCTCATCTCGGTACCTAATGGCAGTCAGGCTACCTCTGGCGAGCACATGGAGGGCTGTGCGGCCCTCCAAAGAAATGCCACCCCACACCATTACTGACCCAATGCCAAACCGGTCATGCTGGAGGATGTTGCAGGCAGCAGAACGTTCTCCACGGCGTCTCCAGACTCTGTCACGTCTGTCACATGTCTCAGTGTGAACCTGCTTTCATCTGTGAAGAGCACAGGGCGCCAGTGGCGAATTTGCCAATCTTGGTGTTCTCTGGCAAATGCCAAACGTCCTGCACGGTGTTGGGCTGTAAGCACAACCCCCACCTGTGGACGTCGGGCCCTCATATCACCCTCATGGAGTCTGTTTCTGACCGTTTGAGCAGACACATGCACCTTTGTGGCCTGCTGGAAGTCATTTTGCAGGGCTTTGGCAGTGCTCCTCCTGTTCCTCCTTGCACAAAGGCGGAGGTAGCGGTCCTGCTGCTGGGTTGTTGCCCTCCTACGACCTCCTCCACGTCTCCTGATGTACTGGCCTGTCTCCTGGTAGCGCCTCCATGCTCTGGACACTATGCTGACAGACACAGCAAACCTTCTTGCCACAGCTCGCATTGATGTGCCATCCTGGATAAGCTGCACTACCTGAGCCACTTGTGTGGGTTGTAGACTCATGCTACCACTAGAGTGAAAGCACCGCCAGCATTCAAAGTGACCAAAACATCAGCCAGGAAGCATAGGAACTGAGAAGTGGTCTGTGGTCAGCACCTGCAGAACCACTCCTTTATTGGGGGTGTCTTGCTAATTGCCTATAATTTCCACCTGTTGTCTATCCCATTTGCACAACAGCATGTGAAATTGATTGTCACTCAGCGTTGCTTCCTAAGTGGACATTTTGATTTCACAGAAGTGTGATTGACTTGGAGTTACATTGTGTTGTTTAAGTGTTCCCTTTATTTTTTTGAGCAGTGTATATATTTTTTAATGGTAAATTCACAGCTGCTGAGGTCCTAATGCAGGATCCGCTCAGTTATGACATCACAATCAGCAGAAGATCTATTTACCGTCAATTTTCCATACAGTAGATGTCATTTCTTATTCAGAATTGCTATTAGTAGACTGCATTCCTATTCACTCCATATTTTGCAATCAGTCATAATTTTCTAATCCCATTGTTCCATTGAACGCCTCCCTGTGAATTTTATTAGTAGACTGTTGCTCTCATGCACATTATTTTATATTTTTTGCCAACTTTTAGCCAGTCCTTTTTCATAGATCATTTATATAATTCTTTCCCTGGAGAGGAGAGCATCAATGATTCCATAATCTGTCTTCCTTTATAGTGAAGTCATTACCTAATTTTTTGTACGTGTAGTGTTTCATTGTGCTATACTATTTATAACATGATAATGGATGAATATTATCAGGACTATACTTTCTTGAGATTTGTCAAATACATACAGAAAATGTTTATATTTTATAAGATCATCATTTTAATTATTTTCGTAACATGGTTTCTGTTTACAGCACATGGATTTCAAGATAAATGATTTAGCTTATACAATAACATATGGTTTTGAAGTAGAGAATATGTCCTACTAGGAGAGCACTGAGCTTGTGCAATATATTCAAGCAGCATTGGAACATAGTAGATGGATATCTCCAGATTCAATGATGTTCTCTGTTGAGGAGAAGGGGGAGGTAGTTTTAAATACCACCAGTAATGATCTGCCACCAATTTCATACTCGCAGAACACTGGATGTGAACTTGTAAAACATATTAAAGCACCTTCAGATGGCAGCAGATCAACATCTCCAAGTTTTATGCAGGATTCCACTGAGGAGGAAGATTCAGATACCTCAGAAGAAGAGCTGCTACCCATAGATCATGTTGTAGGATATTTCATCTCTAAATGTGGAAGCAGCCTGTGCTGAAGATCATGACATCACCAGCTGTACTGAAGAAATCTTGGAGGAAAAAGACATACAAAAAGGTGTTTCTTGTGATGGATGACATGTGAGCTGAGAAAACTGAGAACTTTCTTTAAGTTGCTACTGGATGCAGCAAGAAGAGGAATAAGGGCCCTAAAAATTGCTGATCTTCTATGACATTGGAGGCCATCAGAATGCTTCCCACAACATCGACTGGAGATCTAGCAAGAGGCCCAACATGATGAACTTGAAGCATCCAGACGCCTCTTTAGAAGCACCTAAGACATGAAACAGCCTATAAGGCTAGTTTCACACTAGCATTCACAATTCTGGTATTGTGATTCGGCAGGTGATCAGAATACCAGAATAGAATGTAATTGACTTTCATTTGGGCTAAGATTCAGTGAGTATGCTTTAGGTATTCAGGTTGTATGCGTTCTGTTTGAAATCCGGCGTTTGACCAGACAAAATACTTGATTCCAAACGGACATGCCAGATACCAAAAGAATTATAATTAGTCAATCAATGACGTATTTTAATAAAATGTATCCTGTATGATCCGTTAACGCATGTGCACATGCTTGTGGACCATTATATTGAAACCTCTAGTGACCAGGTACACTGCCTGTCCAAAAAAAAAAGTTGCCACCAAAAAAAAGCCTTTAGCTTTGATTACGGCATGCATTCTCTGTGGCATTGTTTAAATAAGATTTATTTCCATCCAGTGTTGCATATATTTTTCAAGATCTTGCATTGATGATGGTAGAGTCTGACTGTTGCGCAAAGCCTTCTCCAGCACATCCCAAAGATTCTCAATGGGGTTAAGGTCTGGACTCTGTGGTGGCCAATCCATGTGTGAAAATGATGTCTAATGCTCCCTGAACCACTCTTTCACAATTTGAGCCCGATGAATCCTGGCATTGTCATCTTGAAATATGCCCGTGCCATCAGGGAAGAAAAAATCCATTGATGGAATAACCTGGTCATTCAGTATGTTCAGGTAGTCAGCTGACCTCATTCTTGGAGCACATACTGTTGTTGAACCTAGACCTGACAAACTGCAGCAACCCCAGATCATAGCACTGCCCCCACAGGCTTGTACAGTAGGCACTAGGCATGATGGGTGCATCACTTCATCTGCCTCTCTTCTTACCCTGATGCGCCTATCACTCTGGAACAGGGTAAATCTTGATTCATCAGAACACATGACCTTTTTCCATTGCTCCAGAGTCCAATCTTTATGCTCCCTAGCAAATTGAAGCCTTTTTTTCTGGTTTGCCTCACTGATTAGTTAGTGGTTTTCTTACGGCTACACAGCTGTTCAGTCCCAATCCCTTAAGTTCCCTTAGCATTGTGCGTGTGTAAATGCTCTTACTTTCACTATTAAACATAGCCCTGAGTTCTACTGTTGTTTTTCTTCGATTTGTTTTCACTAAATGTTTAAGTGATCGCCAATCACGATCATTAAGGATTTTTTTCCCGCCACATTTCTTCCTCGATTACGATGGGTGCCCACTATCCTTACAGTTTTTAATAATGCGTTGGACAGTTCTTAACCAAATTTTAGTAGTTTCTGCAATCTTCTTAGATGTTTTCTCTGCTTGATGCATGCCAATGATTTGACCCTTCTCAAACAGACTAACATCTTTTCCACGACCAGGAGAAGTGTCTATCGACATTGTTGTTTAAGAAATGAGAAGCAACTCATTGCACCAGTTGGGGTTAAATAACTTATTGCCAGCTGAAAGATAATCGCCCATGCAGTAATTATCCAATAGGAGGCTCATAACTATTTGCTTAGTTAAATCCAGGTGACGACTTTTTTTTTGGACAGGCAGTGTATATATCACATGGACAGTGAAGAGACCCGTCAAACGGCTATCTTGGATGTGCAATAAAGAGAGAGAAAAAGAGCCTCAGGAAAAAAAAAGTTAGATATGTACAAGATATGAATCCTGACGCCATATGTATAGAATTCAAATATATATTTACATATATATATATTGTAATTTATGTCATATATATATTGCAATTTATGTCATCAGACGTCATCTTCATCCAGTGATGAGGCTAGCCCACCTCGTAGGGAACTGTGCCCGGTGTAAGTACATACCGGACCAATTTTACAATGTTGCACAATCATAATTTGTAGTTGAAACTAAACCCTATTCTGTTGGAATAGTATTTTTAACTTTCTAGGAATCTTCATCTTCAGAGAAAGAAGAGCAGCAAAGTGCCACCTCAAAGGTCTTGTATCAGCAAGGGGGGACCACTGGGCCGAGTACTGGATGGAACTGGCAAGCAGTAAGTGCACATTATGCTTTAATACTAATATGTTATTTTTGCTTTCCTTTTAAAAAGCCCCCGAACTAGTGGAGTCCCATCACCGTTGTATGACTACACCCACTGGCAAAACACCAATCTCATTGCGACCCAACATTGTCACGACCGCTATCCCAGCAGCAGTCGTGTCGCACCAGACGGAGGGGAAGGGGGACCCTTATCTACGGATGGGAATAGTATGGCCACCCCTGACTAACCCTAAGCCGGCACCTGTCTGCCATGATACCCTAGATGGGGTGTGAACCCGTGCGGCGAGCAGGATGCCTAAACCCTCAGTCACCCTAACAAGCCTAAAGTGGGGAAAGGCCGATGGGAGCACTAGTCACCATCACTCATGTCTAGGAGAACAGCAGGGGAAGACAGCAACAAACAAACTATAGCAGAGATAGACTTATCCAGTCACGAGCAGAGAAGGCGATCCCAATCACGACAGTCCACGCCGGACAAGAGCTCCACAGCAACACCATCAAACGATCTCCTTCAAAGGTCAGAGTAGCACTGGAAGTAAGGACTATATCTGGCAATGAATGCAAGTGAAACTGAAACTAATATAGTAGCTGGGAGTGGCAGACAGGACTCACCTGAGAAGGATGCCTACAAACTCCCAGTCAGGACAAAAAGGTTCACAAGGCAAAACCCAGATGACATACCCTGAACCACGGAGCAAACTCACAAGCTATCGCGAGTAGCAAGTCGCTGCGACCTTCTCCTCCCAGACCTGTCTGGATCAGTCACAGTCGTGACAAACATCTCTGGGTGCAGATGTGTTCTGCCATCATCCCATTTTGGGAGGACCTTCAAGCAAGGGCTCAGCATCAGTGTCAATTATGGATATGTAAAACTGAAATATTTGTCTATGTATTACAATTTATATATTTGAGTAGTAAATATTATTCTTTTTTTTTCCCAACGAGGAACTTTGGTCTCCGAGTGGTTCGGCGCCATCCTCAAGGTGACAATATCATTATCAGGCCGCCTTGGGGTTTTTAAAAATGCTGGAGCTGAGGCAGTAAACAGTCAAATTTTTTATTGGTTTTCAACACTTCCGCTGCAATCAACTGTAGTGTGGCAGCCACATACAGTTGTATGGATGGACCATCCGACTGCCACTCTAGTTGACTATATGTGGCTGCACAAGACAGATGAGCATTTGGCTGCTTTGCCTGGTGCAGTCACATACAGTTCTATAGATCAATAGTGATGAGCGGCAGGGGTCATATTCGAATTCGTGATATTTTGTGAATATTCGTGAATTCGAATATTCGTTATTTCTACATTCTTTTTTTCTTTACTTGAAAATCGACAAGGTAATAATCGAGTAATATGCGAATATTACGCAATCAATACAGGCATGGGTCAAAAACAAATATATAGCACTATAGAATATAGTGCTATATATTAGTTTTTAGAATATTCGTCATTTTTGAGTCATTGGCCCAAAAGCAACTTAAGCAGGAAGGAATCATGTGTTCAGATGGAAAAAATTATGAATATTCGATATAACGAATATATAGCACTATATTCTAAATATTCACGAATTCTCGAAGTGGCAATATTCGAGATAAAAATTAGCTTTTTGAATATTCGTGCTCAACACTAACAATGACAGAGTCTGGAGGTGGCGGCAGCATCAGGAGGCCACAGAATGGCACAATTACAGAGTGTGGAGGTGGCAGCAGCATAAGGAGACCACAGGGTGGCCCAATGACAGAGTCTGGAGGTGGCGGCAGCATTAGGAGGCCACAGAGTGGCAAAATTACAGAGTGTGGAGGTAGTATGAGGAGGCCACAAAGTGGCAAGGTGACATAGTGTGTAGGTGGCAGCAGCATCAGGATACCACAGAGTGGCAAGGTGACATAATGTGGTGGTGGAAGCAGAAGCAACAGCAGAAGGAGGCTACAGAGTGCCACAATGACAGTGTGGACGTGGCAGCAGCATAAGGAGTCCACAGAGTGGCATGGTTACATAGTGTAGACGTGGCAGCAGCATTAGGAGGCCACAGAGTGGCAAGGTGGCATAGTGTGAAGGTGGCAGCAGCATGAGGAGGCCACAGAGTCACAAGGTGACATAGTGTGGAGGTGGCGGCAGCATCAGGAGGCCACAGAGTGGCACAATGACAGAGTGTGGAGGTGGCAGCAACATGAAGAGGCCACAGAGAGGCAAGGTGACATAGTGTGGAGGTGGCATCAGCATGAGGAGGCCACACAGTGGCAAGGTTACATAGTGTGGAGGTGGCAGCAGCATGAGGAGACCACAGAATGGCCCAATGACAG
The DNA here is from genome assembly GCF_905171765.1 of Bufo bufo. NCBI lineage: Eukaryota > Metazoa > Chordata > Amphibia > Anura > Bufonidae > Bufo > Bufo bufo. The sequence goes on from NC_053389.1 coordinate 644,488,131, forward strand.
AGTCTGGAGGTGACAGCAGCATGAGGAAACTATAGAGTGGCAGCATATTTGGAGTCCACAGAGTGGTAAAATGACAGAGTGTGGAGTTGGAGGCAGCTACAGTTTTAGGAGGAGGGCACAGACTGGTACAATGACAGTGTGGAGGTGGCGGCAGCATCAGGAGGCCACAGAGTGGCAAGGTGACATAGTGTGGAGGTGGCAGCAGCATAATGAGGCCACAGAGTGGCAAGGTGACATAGTGTGGAGGTGGCAGCAGCATGATAAGACCAGAGATTGGCACAATGAGCGGCAGGGGTCATATTCGAATTCGTGATATTTCGCGAATATTTTGAAGAATATTCGTTGAATATTTGCAAATTCGAATATTAGTTATATTCTACATTATTTATTTTTTTACTTGAAAATCGGCAAGGTAATAATCGCTTAATATGCAAATATTACGCAATTAATACAGGCATGGGTAAAAAACAAATATATAGCACTATAGAATATAGTGCTATATATTTATTTTTAGAATATTCATCATTTTTTCCATCTGAACACATGATTCCTCCCTGCTTCTTGCTTGTGGGCCAATGAGTCATTGGCCCACAAGCAACTTAGGCAGGGAGGAATCATGACTTCAGAGGGAAAAAATGACGAATATTCTAATAAACTAATATATAGCACTATATTCAATATAGTGCTATATATTCGTATTTTAGAATATTAGTAATTTTTTTCCATCTGAAGTGAACATTGTTCAGTGTTCACTTCAGAAGGAAAAAATTACAAATATTCTAAAAAACAAATATATAGCACTATATTCTAAATATTCTCGAAGTGGCGATATTCGAGATAAAAATTAGTTTTTCGAATATTCACGCTCAACACTAACAATGACAGCGTCTGGATGTGGTGGCAGCATAAACAGAAAAACAGGATGGCACAATTACAGAGTGTGGAGGTGGCAGCAGCCTTAGGAGGCCACAGAGTGGCAAAATTACAGAGTGTGGAGGTAGTAGCAGCATAAGAAGGCCACAAAGTGGCAAGGTAATGTAGTGTGAAGGTGGCAGCAGCATCAGGATACCACAGAGTGGCAAGGTGACATAGTGTGGGGGTAGCAGCAGCATCAGGAGGCCACAGAGTGGCAAGGTGACATAGTGTGGAGGTGGGTGGCAATACCAGTACCTGCTTAAGATGGTGGGTGAAAGAAGGAGCACTTGACATCAGATGAGTGGCATCAGGTGGGTGGCAGCATCAGAATAGTAGCTGAGGCATGTAATCAGAAGAAACCGGTCTCTTTTGTCAAAGTGTTGGTGTTGCACCATGGATGATCTATTCTGATGCATCAGGAATTGGTAGGTGGAAATCATGGCTGATCCACGTCTGATTCATCTTGACAAAGGTCAGTCTCTCCACATTTTGGGTGGATAGGCGAGTTCTTCTTGAGGTAACTATTGCCCCTGCCGCACTAAAATCCCACTCTGATGCCACACTACTGGCCGGGTGGGACATCTTTTCCAGGGCAAACTCAGCCAGTTGCCATAAATCCAGTTTGGCTGCCCAGTAGTCCAGCGGATTTTCACCACAAAAGGCTTTAGAACATATAACTGCACTGCTGAACGGCAAAAAATGTATATTTTTTTGCCACTAGTAAACGCCAGAAGTGCTGTAATTTTCACACTTCACCACACAAAGGTTAATAAGCCCTTTTTTTCCCACTAATACAAGCCAAAATTTGCTTTAGAACATATATCTTTACCGCACAAGGGCAAAAAAGACATAGAAATATTTACTTGTAATAAACCCTGTTAATGGCTGTATCAAACAGCACTTGCACCCTAATAACAAGAACGGTTTGCTGGAATTACAAAGCTGTATAATGCCAATTTGGATCTACAGTCAGTGCAGCAAGGTGTAATAGGATTGTTCCTATTACTCAGGCTGTAACCTCCCCTACTGAACACTGTTCTGCTTCAATGCTGTGGAATGATTCCTCCCTTTCCTTTCCCTACACATTGAATAATCTTTCCCTAAACTTGTACTGTAAATCATTTTTTCAGCACAACAAAGTGTAGTCTAGCACTGTCCCTAGCGCCTGCTGACGTCTCTCCCTGCACTAAGTACATTGGAAAATGGCTGAATCCAAGATGGCTGAGGCTATTTATAGGGTTGTGACATAACGGGGCTGGCTGCTGATTGGCTGCATGCATGGCATTGTGGGTGATCCTTCGTTCCCAGAGTTCCTTGCTCCATGTCCTCACACGTGCAGCAGCCATTTTAGGAAAAAATGCGAATCATTACCACGAAGCATGAGGAAATTCGGATTCGGTGCGAATCGAATAATTCCTGAAATTCGGATTGAATTCCACTTCGTCAACTTCGATTCGCTCATCTCTAGTGTCTACATATTATAGTATGAACTTTGTGTATTATAATATGGACTCTGTGTTTTATAATATGGATTCTGTGTATCATAATATGGACTCTGTGTATTATAATATGGACTATGTATATTGCAGATTCAAGGTGGCTCACCTGTCTGCTGTCATGTATGAGGTGCTCAATGTCTAACTGACTCACCCTGTCAGAAAAAAATGTATATATCTATTGTATAGACAGGCACTCTGCTACTGGTAACACTCGGAGAGGTAATAAGTAATAACGTAAAAAAAGAACCTTTAATATACAGTCAGGTCCATAAATATTGGGACATCGACACAATTCTAACATTTTTTGCTCTATACACCACCACAATGGATTTGAAATGAAACGAACAAGATGTGTTTTAACTGCAGACTGTCAGCGTTAATTTGAGGGTATTTACATCCAAATCAGGTGAATGGTGTAGGAATTACAACAGTCTGCATATGTGCCTCCCACTTGTTAAGGGACCAAAAGTAATGGGACAATTGGCTTCTCAGCTGTTCCATGGCCAGATGTGTGTTATTCCCTCATTATCCCAATTACAATGAGCATATAAAAGGTCCAGAGTTCATTTCAAGTGTGCTATTTGCATTTGGAATCTGTTGCTGTCAACTCTCAAGATGAGATCCAAAGAGCTGTCACTATCAGTGAAGCAAGCCATCATTAGGCTGAAAAACCAAAACAAACCCATCAGAGAGATAGCAAAAACATTAGGCGTGGCCAAAACAACTGTTTGGAACATTCTTAAAATGAAGGAATGCACCGGTGAGTTCAGCAACACCAAAAGACCCAGAAGACCACTGAAAACAACTGTGGTGGATGACCGAATAATTATTTCCCTGGTGAAGAAAACACCCTTCACAACAGTTGGCCAGATCAAGAACACTCTCCAGGAGGTAGGTGTATGTGTGTCAAATTCAACAATCAAGAGAAGACTTCACCAGAGTGAATACAGAGGGTTCACCACAAGATGTAAACCATTGGTGAGCCTCAAAAACAGAAAGGCTAGATTAGAGTTTGCCAAACGACATCTAAAAAAGCCTTCACAGTTCTGGAACAACATCCTATGGACAGATGAGACCAAGATCAACTTGTACCAGAGTGATGGGAAGAGAATAGTATGGAGAAGGAAAGGAACTGACAATGATCCTAAGCATGCCACCTCATCAGTGAAGCATGGTGGTGGTAGTGTCATGGCGTGGACATGTATGGCTGCCAATGGAACTGGTTCTCTTGTATTTTTTGATGATGTGACTGCTGACAAAAGCAGCAGGATGAATTCTGAAGTGTTTCGGGCAATATTTTCTGCTCATATTCAGCCAAATGCTTCATAACTCATTGGACGGCGCTTCACAGTGCAGATGGACAATGACCCAAAGCATACTGCAAAAGCAACCAAAAAGTTTTTAAGGGAAAGAAGTGGAATGGTATGCAATGACCAAGTCAATCACCTGACCTGAATCCGATTGAGCATGCATTTCACTTGCTGAAGACAAAACTGAAGGGAAAATGCCCCAGGAACAAGCAGGAACTGAAGACAGTTGCAGTAGAGGCCTGGTAGAGCATCACCAGGGATGAAACCTAGCGTCTAGTGATGTCTATGCGTTCCAGACTTCAGGTTGTAATTGACTGCAAAGAATTTGCAACCAAGTATTAAAAAGTGAAAGTTTGAGTTATGATTATTATTCTGTCCCATTACTTTTGGTCCCTTAAAAAGTGGGAGGCACATATGCAAACTGTTGTAATTCCTACACCGTTCACCTGATTTGGATATAAATACCCTAAAATTAAAGCTGACAGTCTTCAGTTAAAGCACATCTTGATCGTTTCATTTCAAACCCATTGTGGTGGTGAATAGAGCCAAAAATGTTACAATTGTGTCGATGTCCCAATATTTATGGACCTGACTGTATGTAATAAAATAGGTTAAAATGACCTCTAAAGTGCGCGCAAAAAATATAAAAAAAGATAATGACTGATAAACTGTACAAAAACGCATGTTGAGGATCTTTTTTGCAAGTAAATATTTGAAAAGGTGTCCAACCTCTATTAACAGAGATAGCAGATACTTTCACCTCATAGGAGCCACAATTGCTAGTGATGTTTCCAATACTGTGTTGAAACAATGTGGCAGCATTTGATACGAAGGTGTAATAGAGCAAATCACTCTTAGGCTGGGTTCACACGAGCGGATGCCGTGCGTGGCATCCGCTCCGTGAAAGAGTGCCAAGACCCGATGCAGACTGCAGAGGCACGGAGCATTAACATGACTGATAATGCTCCGTGCCTCTCTGTGACCTCTTTACTACAAAATCACAGTGACAACTGTGATTTCGTAGTAAAGAGATCACAGAGAGGCACGGAGCATTATCAGTCATGTTAATGCTCCGTGCCTCTGCAGTCTGCATCGGGTCTTGGCACTCTTTCACGGAGCGGATGCCACGCACGGCATCCGCTCATGTGAACCCAGCCTTAGAAGTTCAACAGCATCCGGAGTGATACGTAGGTACAGCTTGTGTATTATAATATGGGCTCTGTGTCTTATAATATGAGCTATGTGTATTATAATATGGACTCTGTGTATTATCATAAGGACTCTGTATTATAATATGGAATCTGTGAATTATAATATGGACTCTGTGCATTATAATATATACTCTGTGTATTATAATATGTACTCTGTGTATTATGATAAGGACTCTGTATTATAATATGGAATCTGTGAATTATAATATGGACTCTATGTATTATAATATGGGCTCTGTGTATTATGATATAGACTCTGTATTATAATGTGGAATCTGTGTATTATACTATGGACTCTGTATTATAATATGGAATCTGTGAATTATAATATGGACTCTGTGCATTATAATATATACTCTGTGTATTATAATATATGGACTCTGTGTATTATGATAAGGACTCTGTATTATACTATAGAATCTGTGTATTATAATATGGACTCTATGTATTATAATATGGGCTCTGTGTATTATGATATGGACTCTGAGTATTATAATATGGAATCTGTGTATTATAATATGGACTCAATGTATTATAATACGGGCTCTGTGTATTATACTATGGACTCTGTGCATTATAATATGGACTCTGTGTATTATACTATGGACTCTGTGTATCATGATATGGACTCTGTATTATGATATGGACTGGGGGGAATTTATCATAGACTAGCGTTGTGGAATCTCTAGACCTGGTGAAGCCACCATACTCTTTATGACGTTATAATCATTGCCTGGACTGCTCGCACTTATTGTGCTGTCATAATGAATAGAATCTGAATGAGGTCAACCTCTTGTGATGTCACAATGTAGAATGTGGGTAACACTGGGTCACACCCTGGCACCTGTGTCAGTCTTCGTCTGGCTCATCATGTGCTCCCGCAAGAGACGCATTTTTGAGATAGGACAAGTTGAGGCGATTTTGGTCAAGAGAAGAAAAGTAGAAGAAGCCATTCCCCACAAGCGAGGAAGAGTAGAAACAGATGAAGTTGAGGATATGGAGGTTGGGGACCGGCAATACGCTGATGACATTGAGATGAAAGATGCGTATGACGACACAGAAGAACCAATGGAGGTGGGGAAACGGCAGTACCCTGATGATATTGAGATGATTGATGTAGAAGAGAAATTCACATTTGACAGGGATGGAGACTGCATAATGACGGACATCAGCGCCCCCAAACAGTAACCCTCTAAATAAGGTGCAGGGTATTCTCATTGTTTCTTATTTATTGTTACATCCTGGAACAATTGTACTTACTTTTTGTCTTTTATAAGATCTGGCTGTACAGAAGCTGGAAAATACCATACATTACCTGGGACGATTCACAAGAAAAAAAAAACATCTACAGAGGTGCAAAAATGAAGATCCACACATCACAGCCAAAAATGTCAGAAAAAAAAAAAATATATCTTTCAATAAATATTTGTTAGTATGTTAATGGTGTATTTATTTATTTATTTGTTTATGTATTTATTTTTGTACGGCGGGTTAATTGAGCAACTGTCCATGGCCTCTTCGTTCCAGCAGCACCATAAAGTTTGGTCTGGGGGGGGGGGTAAATTTGGCAATTGTCCAGGGAAACTTCTTACTAGGGGGTCCTAAAGAGGGTTGGTCTTGGAGGTTAATTGTGAAATCGACCAGGGCCATTTTTCCTAGGGAAATCCCTAGTTGTAATAGTAAAGAAAAGGATGGGCACTCTTATAACTGGACCACAGAGTAAGCGATATAACACTAATTTATTGGTAACAATGCATAAAAGGTCACCAAGCACATATAAAATGAAGTAATATATCCTGAACAGGTTAAAACCCTATTAAAATACAATTGATAAAATGTTTATAAAAAAAAATATATATATATATAGTTTTAGTCCACTGCTAAAACTAATATGCGGGGGTTGGGGCCTGATATGCCGGCCAAGGGAACATATATAAATGACCAAGGTTAAACCAAATTGCATGCAGGCTGCAACATTAAGTATATTTGGTTAATTGGAGCAATGGCTGATACCAATTATATCTCCACAAAAACAAATATAAGTGTACAAATTGTGCCAAACCAGTGCGTCAAAAAATAAATATAAAACTACTATTTAAGTGATAAAGCATAGTGACATAAAAAATAATGTTAATATTAATAAATCAGTGCAATGAATAGAAAAATAGCAGTGCTCAAATGGTTACAGTGATGCGTATCCGTGAAGCGTGTCTGTGGAGATTAATCCTGGAACTCAGTCTTTCCACAATGGTGTAGCAAAGGTTCCGGAAAATCAGCACAATGTTCCAATATTTAATCCGGAAAATATACTAGGTTACACAATGTAACAGTCCAGCGAATCTCTAATTAGGGCAGCCTTAGGTCGCAGTGGCAATAGTCCATTAAATATGCAGTGCAGCGGTTAAGCAACAATGTGTGCACATATAATAAAATGTTTTATTACTTACGTACGGACTTAATACCGTCCTCACCGTGGCGTCCCACGTAGTAGAAATTCAGGATAAGGTATATCCCTGGGCAGCAGACAAAAAAGCAGTTTAGCTGTTAGGTATGAACCTGTGGTTTTTCAGGTCCGGCTGTGAGTAGAGGTGCTTGATAATGCTTGCTCTATCCCACTGCAGGTTCACCTTAGAGTTCCTTGATTGGAATGAGTGTTCCACCTGTCTTTGGTGCAATCACGTCCATAGGTGGCTGCTAGAAGTCGGCTGCTAGAAATCCATGATTCCTTTATCTTTGAAAGCGCTTTCTTTTATCCAACATCAAATGGCAAACTGTTGCGTTTTTTTTGTCAGATCCAATAGAGCCACTGAGGAAGAAGGTGGATAACCTTCGAAACGCGTCTGGCGTGGATGAATTGGACCTGACAAAAAATATTTTCCGGATTAAATATTGGAACATTGTGCTGATTTTCCGGAACCTTTGCTACACCATTGTGGAAAGACTGAGTTCCAGGATTAACCTCCACAGACACGCTTCACGGATACGCATCACTGTAACCATTTGAGCACTGCTATTTTTCTATTCATTGCACTGATTTATTAATATTAACATTATTTTTTATGTCACTATGCTTTATCACTTAAATAGTAGTTTTATATTTATTTTTTGACGCACTGGTTTGGCACAATTTGTACACTTATATTTGTTTTTGTGGAGATATAATTGGTATCAGCTATTGCTCCAATTAACCAAATATACTTAATGTTGCACCCTGCATGCAATTTGGTTTAACCTTGGTCATTTATATATGTTCCCTTGGCCGGCATATCAGGCCCCAACCCCCGCATATTAGTTTTATCAGTGGACTAAAACTATATAATTTTTTTTAATTTTTTTTTATAAACATTTTATCAATTGTATTTTAATAGGGTTTTAACCTGTTCAGGATATATTACTTCATTTTATATGTGCTTGGTGACCTTTTATGCATTGTTACCAATATATTAGTGTTATATCGCTTACTCTGTAAGCAAGTTATAAGAGTGCCCATCCTTTTCTTTACTATTATTGCTTCATTTCTGGTGATCGGGGTACGACATCGGGTTGGAGCACCTTGCCAGCTTGAGTCAGGGGTGAGCCGTCCTTTACCTTATCTATATACAAATCCCTAGTTGTGCAGGACGCAGCCCTGAAGGGTGAGTGAGTGGCAGGTCACGGTTAATAGGCAGAACGAGGGTTGCTCTTGGTACTCACAGTTCATAGAAAACCCTGGGCAGGCGTACAGCAGTGATGGAGAGGCTGGCACATGAATCCTCTGGGGCACTCTCTGTGTATAGGGACCAGGCCAGGTGGTAGGTGAGGTGCCCTGGTTGTTGCAGGTTTAATGTGCCGGTGGCAAGATCCCTTTAAGTTCATGACGCCAGTGACGGTAATGGTGGCACACCGATTTATTATAGTAATAATGGAGGAACACACGTTGCAGTGAACCAAAACTTCCTTTTACTGGAACAGTTAACTATTTACAGCCTTTGGTCAAAAGCTCCTTAAGTAAGAGGCAGTAATATGCAGGCTTGACATCAATTGGCAGGTACAATGTTCTTGCAAGATACTCAGAGGGTTAAACACTTACAGATCAGGCTGCACTTTTCCTCAGAATCCTGTCTGTCTTTATCCCAAGGCCCGTATGCCCTATTGCTGGCTTTATCCTTGGTTAGGGAAACTTCCTCAGGTATATGACTCCTTGCTTTAAATAGATCCTTCTGCCCTTCAGCTCTCTGTTTTAGCTGGAACAACTTGGCTCTGCACTGTCCTCTGTTATAGGAACTTCAGGTTTCTCAGGAGGTAAAACCCTCTCCTGGTGGCAACTAGAAGCCTGGGCTATCTAGCTGCATATCAGAAGCTGGATCCCAGCTACCCTCTGACTAGGGTGCACACTGACTTCTGGAATACACAGACTCTGACTGACTGCTCTCTCTGGTCTGGACCTGGCTATTTATACTAGGGGGTTCCCTAGCTCCCTCTAGGAGGAGGAATTACACCCCTACAGGCCTGGTACACAGGAGATAACATAAATAACATGACAACATACATTAAAATGCAATATAAAATACAATGACCATGTTCCACAGGAGGTGGAGAACAACGTGGCCCAATTGACCCTTGTGTAGTGCCCACATTTACCTAGTGGGATACTACAGTTGTAGGGGGCATAACTATAGTAAAGGGGGCACTAAGGGAGACTTACTACTGCGTGGGAGCACAAGGGGTGGTGGGCGGGATATGGTGAAGCTAGAGGCGTGCTTAGCCTCCTTGGGCTTTTCAACAATTAGGAGCTATTCTCTTCCACTCGGTCAGCACGTTCTGCAATCCATGACCTTAGGGGTGTGCAACCTGTGTGGCCGCACAGGATGTAATAACCTGCACTACTGAAGGGGGTGCTAGATGGGCAGTACTAATTGAACTGCAGTATGAGGCCCTGCCTGTTCATTAAAATAAGGGGCCACAGTATTAAACTATCCTTAAACCTGTGTCTATTGACACAAGTATAGAACACAGAGAAAACTATCGAGTTTATATATAAAATTATAGATAAAATTATAACACTTCCAGGGGGAGCAGTCACATGGGGGAGGAGCTCCCATTGGCTTATTCACTGCACAGACTCCGCCACCACTTGTCGCTCTTCTGGCGGTACTGCGCGGCTCTTCCAGGGACTAGACTGCATGTGTGTACAGAGAAGCACTTTGTGAGGACCACAAAGCTATAAGTCATGTTCTCAATAAGGCTCCTCACTGGCCCTGTCCTCCTCTTACATCCTTGTGTTTATTCTAGCTATACCGATAAGTGAGGAGTAGAGATGAGTGAATTTTTGAAAAATTCGATTTGCCGGTTCGCCGAATTTAGTTGGAAAAATTTGGTTAGATCTGAATATATTTGCGGTGAATCGCATAAAAAAATGGCTATTTCCCTGCTGCAGAGAGCCTTTATAGTGTTGTAGAACACTGTGCCTTGCAGTAACACGCATAGGGAGTCTGCTGTGGTAGTGAAATAATACTGTGAGTCCGAGGGTGACATAGTGTGGAGGTTGCAGCAGCATGAGGAGGCCACAGAGTGGCAAGGTGACATAGTGTGGAGGTGGCAGCAGTATAAGGATACCAAAGAGTGGCCCTATGACAGAGTGTGGAGGTGGTGGCAGCATCAGGAGGCCACAGAGTGGCGCAATGACTTAGTGTGGAGGTGGCAGCAACATGAAGAGTCCACAGAGTGTCAAGTTGACATAGT